>NC_139353.1:156802967-157035467 GCF_055883805.1 Amblyomma maculatum | reverse complement strand
TGCTTAGTTTGCACGTGGCGTAAAACACCGAACGCAAAGTTAACAGGCGCACGATAAGAATATAGGTCAAAGCAAGGCAGAACGGCAGGGCTATGAAAAATAAAGAAGCGAAAAAGGGGGAGGCCAATAGGTAAAACAGTTAAAGATGGCACGATCCGAAAGTACGTAAACTAAAATCGAAAAAAAAAACCAAAAGGGGCATTAAGAGCGATAAAAACCAAAGGGGGCATTAAGAGCGATAAAAAACAAAAAAGGGGCATTAAGATCGATAAAAACACAAAAGGGGCATTAAGAGCGATAAAAGAACCAAAAGGATAATTAAGAGCATTACAAGACCAAAAGGGCATTAAAAACAGAATACCTAAAACAACCAAGGCCAGGCCGCTAGAGGCTGAGGAGTGTACCCGGAATCTGAACATTAAAACTACTGTGCGTCTGGTTCAAATATTCTAACTCGCGTTTAGTCAGGGCTATTGAGGGTGTGCTAACACAATTTCTTATAACACAAGCCGTTCTGCCTTGCTTTGACCTGTATTGTTATTGTGCGCCTTTTAACTTTGCGTTCGGTGTTTTACGCCACGTGCAAACTCAGCAGTTGTTATCAATTCTTTCGCGCCCACTTTTCGTACATATATTTATGTCACTCTCTAATAAAAAAACCAGTTGAAGTCAGCGCTGTGTTGTCGTTTCCTTCCTGTGTCTTTGTTTTGAAGTGCGCTATTTTGCTTTCCAAGATGATTTACCAACTAGCCCGTTCTTCCACCCTTGCAAGCCCTGGACCAATAATCGCTCATTGAGCACATTCAACAGTTTGTTCGTGTGGAAGTCGCACGCCAGCTTTCCTTGTCTGCCTGCCTGCCAGCGCCTGCGCCGTCGCGCACTCCCAATCTTCAGTGTGTCATACAAGAGCAGGTCGCTGAGGGTCTGCTATCAACTCCTCTGCAGCGTCTTGTCGCAGCTCCTCTCACGTACGCTGATGCTTTGGTGCGACCACTTCCCTCACCTGTCACCCCTGCGTACAGTCGGCCTCCCCTCCTATACAGACCTCAAGGACCTCAGCAAACCCAGCAACCTGCAATCACCACTTATCGTCCGGTTCTCCGCCGTCGATTACAGCCACAGCCTTCCAATCCCTGGCGCACGCAAGACAACAGACTTATTTTCTACGCCTGTGGAGTCGCCGGCTATGTGGCTCGTTTGTGCCGCAATCGTAGCCCTCCTCCCTACGACTACACGCGTGAGCCGACGCAAAATCTTCCCCATCCCCCTCGCTCTTGTTCACTGACTCTCTCCCGCAGTACCCTTCAGGCTACGAGATCTATATCAATGATCCCGTGCTACGTGACGCTTGCGGTATAACAGGATGTTTTACATCCGCCGCTAGGGATGAGGATGGCGCTGGTGCACGCTCACATGTTCAAAGCAGAGGGGAGGACAGCCGTGTATGTGGCTTAGTTGGAAGAGCACTGAACGCGACATTCGGAGGCCGTGGGTTCGACTCCAACCATCGGCACGCTGTTTTTTCTTTCGCTTTGCTTTTAATGCTCTTTATTCCAATAATGGTGAAAGAAGAAGAAGCGCCTGAGCTGATACGTGTCCGCTTAGAGATTGTGTTTTTATCTTGTCTCGCCTATTAACTGTCATTTTGTGTGGGTAGGACAGTGCCCTCCATAAGAACGAATGACGAAGACGCCCCTGTGGTGCGATTTCCGACTCGGTGGGCCCTTTCTCAAGTAAGAAAGTCCAACCGGATCCGTCAGGCGCAGGCTAGGCTTAGCTCGGCGTTGCCGAGCGAGGCTGGGCTACGCGCCTGCATGGACTCTGCTCCGCCGACGACAGGTGTGCGGATTTCCGCTGTGTTACAACCTGGCGCAACATCCACGTCCCATGGATTGCTCCGCCGCCTCTGTGCCTGTAACCCTTCCTCAAGGAACTGTGCCCGTCGCACCGATTCAGTCTTCCCTTCTAAGACCAACTAGAGCGTGTCAGCCCCTCACACCACCACAGATGCCGCCAGTGAGTCGAGCCTCGCTTCCACTTGCTGCTAACTCGTTCCGCGTCACCATAAAGCCTACATTGCGCTTTGATATAATAACGACTATCCCTCCCCGGTGTGTCCAAGCCACAACTGACCAAGTTCTAGGTTCTACTAACTACTGTGTATTTGTCGTCCATCGCCAATCGAACACCATTACGGTGAACTTGCCATCCTTGGTGGACGCCCAGAAAATGTGTGCAGTTACTCAAATTCCCCTGGATGCGAATGAGCATGTCCAAGTGCAAATATATTTTGCCTCTGGCCCTGACACCCTCCGCTGCGTCGTTTACCATGTTGACAGCAGAATTCCTTCTGAGGAGGTGCGAGCAAACATTCGCTGTTCAACTCACTCAGTGTTGCAAGCACGGCCTCTGGGGCGCAGGGGTTCATACCTACTCACTCTACAAGGCCCGCTGACTTTGCCTGAGTACCAACCTATTATGGTGCGATTATCAAACCACAGCCCTTCCGACCTCGTCGTATATTTTGTTATCACTGCCAAAACGAAGGGCACATGCAAAATACCTGCCCTAATCCGGCAGCTGTGGCCGACATGAATGAACCAATAGCGCTTTGTGCCCTATGCAAATCGGCGGACCATGACATGCGCTCCCCCGCTTGTCCAAAGGAGAAGAGAACGAGGCCGTCGCGCAAGCCGCCTGGAAAAGAAGATATTCCGACAAGTAATCGCTTCGCTGCTCTTACATGTGATGAAACCGACTTCCCTGAACTTCCTTTACTTGACCCACCTGCTCATCATACGTCTTCTCAGCATGGTTCATACGCACAAGCGACCACCCTCGTGGATCAAATGGTACACCAAAACGGCCAGTGCACCAATCACATGTGGATGCCGCAGATGAAGACGCTGTTTTAGACAATGCCATTGCAGAGGCTCGCCAACGTCTAGACGAACTCACCCAGCTCCGAGAACAGCGTCGCTCTCACCCCTCTCGAAGAACTAGAATACCTCGTGATAAGATTTCAAATGAATCACCTCCAATAAGCAACAAACCACAATCACGTGCAGACAACACGTTAACCCCGATTACCCCGACAGTGGATAAAATATTAGCCCTTATGAAGCAGGTGACCTCCCTCATCGTAGAAGCTCTTCGGCCTCGCAATGGATAATGCACTGTCTCTGGTGGTGCAGTGGAATTGTCGAGGCTTTGCGAATAAGGCCTCTGAAGTGAACATCCGTCTTCGCGACAAAAAGCTAAAGGCGTGGGCCTTCTTACTTCAAGAGCATAACTCACTTCCTCGCCTTTCAGGATTCTGCGCTTACCATTCACCTTCCATTCCTGATCGCCGTTGCATCAGCTCTTCCCACAGCCCACGTAAATCTGCAATTTATATTCACACTTCAGTTCCCCACACACCGATCGACCTTTCACGCTGGTGTAACACACGCCAAGAGGTGGTAGCACTCCTAGTTAAGCCTGTACGCACGCCACTTATACTAGTTTCCTTTTATGGCCGTCGTGGTTCCGCATCTCCTAATCTTGGATGGGTTCATTTTCTGCGTTCTACCTACTCGGGTATCTCTATTCTAGTCGGTGGAGACTTCAATGGCGCACACACCTCGTGGGGTTACCCATCGGATTCTCCCAGGGGTGCACACATCCAGGGAAGCTTTTCAGATAATTCTTTTCACCTTTTAAACCACCCGCACACCTCTACCCGTCCACGAGGTGGGCCTTATTCACCTGATTTGACTTGGTGGTTAGGCCCTGGTAGCCCTCGTTGGGCTGTTGAACCAGATACCTAGGGTTGTGATCACAGTCCTATCTTTATCTCTCTCACTCCTACGCGGATACGTAAAATACGCCGTAGCGTACGAATAACATCTTGGGACTCTGTACGCGCAGACAATCGCTTATCTGATTTCACCCCATCATCAGCATTGTCTACCCTCTCTGCTGTTCTTGCGTCCCACACGATTACCACCACTGTAAATGAAGACGAGCCAAACCCGGACATCCACCTCCTGAATCTTTGGGCTCTGCGTCGCCAGGCAGATCATTATGCTGGTCGTAACCCCGATGACCCATCGGCTATCCCCGCTCTTCACCGGGCTACCGCGCGTGCGAGGCGGTGTGAAAAGCGTCTAGGAAGGCAACGTTGGGCTTCATGGTGTGAGCGCCTGTCCTCCAAGCAGAGTAATCGACAACTTTGGAGAGTGTTTCACGCCATGGAGCGCTCTTCTCAAGTTTCTGATTACACAGAGAGCATTCACCTTGCTATGAATGTAGATGAGGACACATTTGCAAAACAGGCGGCCAGACAGTCTTTTCCCCACTCTGATTCCACCTCAACTTCTCCACCTTGCCTACCGGTTACCGAGCCCCCCGATGCGATTACTTCTGACCTAACCATGGCAGAGCTGCTGGCCTCCATTGAACGCCTCAAATCTAACTCTGCTCCCGGCCACGACGGCATACCTAACTCCTTATTCCGCAACTTGGAAGGGAATGCTTTGCAGGCCCTGCTTGATGCATTCAATGACGTGTGGCATTCTGGTGTCATGCCGGACGAGTGGAAGCATTCTATTGTTCCAATATCGAAGTCAGGTCATCCTCCAGTATCTCTCTCGGCCCTTCGTCCAATTTTCCTGACGCCAACAATCTGCAAGCTTTACGAAAACATTCTCGCCACTCGCTTATCGTGGTGGTTGGAATCCCATGATTGTTATCCAGAATCCCAAATTGGCTTCCGCCCGCAAATAGGAACGGATTACGGTCTTGCTACTTTGGCTGCTGACGTGCTTCACCACTCTCCGCACAGTCATCTTGTGAGAACTGTGACCGCTACAGATATAACAGAGGCTAATAATAACATCCTTCACTCAGCCATTCTTGCCTCCCTACAAACTCTTGGTCTTCCTCACAGGTTTCTCCTCGCCATTCACGCCTTTCTAACAAATAGAACATTCAGTGTGCGTGTCCATGGAAAGCCCTTTGGTCACTTCCCCTCCAACAGAGGAGTGCCCCAGGGCTCCGTTCTCGCCCCTACTTTATTTAATGTGGCCTTCATTCCACTTATTCGAGCCCTAGAGGCCATCCCTTCTATACGGGTGCTTGCGTATGCCGATGATATAACCTTATGGTGCTGTCACTCAGATACGTCTGTCCATCAGGCGGCCCTCCAGCATGCGCTGGATGTATTGACATTTCGCCTCCCTCCTTTGGGCCTAACTCTTTCGCATACAAAATCCTGTTTCATTCGAATTGGAAATAAAGCTGGCTTACGGAAAGCTCCCAATATAAATTTTATGATACATAATACCCCAATTCCTCAGGTACAAACCGTTCGCATTCTTGGTGTTCTTCTACATTCCTCTGGGACTGGCACACCGTGGCTGACAGCCATCTGTAAGACCGCTCACGCTACTTTAGGTCTCATTCGTCGCATAGCTATGCGCTCTGGCGGCGCGCGTGCTCACACGGCCCGCCAGCTTGTTCGCTCTGTCCTCCAGCCACGTATAATATACCAGGCACAGTTTCAACGTCTCACCCGCAGACAGTGGGACTCCCTTGAGGCCATCAATCGTGAGGCTATGCGTGCAATAACGTACCTCCCCCGCCTAACACCCATACCAGTACTTCAGGAGTATGCCCAGCTAAATACGCTCACTGAACTCGTTGAACAGCGGATGGCAAACAGAGCTCGCAAACAGTCTTTACAACTACATCATTTAAAGACAATACCTCCATGGTCGTACTGCCAGCTCACGGACAATCGCCCCACTGCTTCCCCGTCGGTATCATCCGCATATCTGCCTGAAGGGTGCATATTATATACCGATGCATCACATACTGCCGAGCGAGGAGTTACTGCCGTGTATAGTCCCTCTCATCCGCATCTCAACACTCACGTGATATATACCGCGGATACGTGCACCCCTCTGGCACTGGAACTTCAAGCAATTTACAATGCTATACATTCCCTCCCACCAGTTCCTACATTCAATGCAGTTCATCTTTACACAGACTCTCTCACTGCACTTAAACATCTTAAGGCCGTCCGACGCACATTCCAAATAACACAGTCCATACATTTGCTATGTTCAAAGTACCCATGTCCTATTCGCATACACTGGATTCGCGGCCATGCTAGCGATCCACATAACATACAAGCAGATGCTATCACGCATATAAACACATCAGACGATCCACCACCTTCCCCTCTTTCCCCAGATCCGTTCCTGTCCCACGTTTCCGATTCGCAAGTTCTGCGCCACCGAACACGCGCTCTCATTCCTCCGTGTTCGCACCCTCTCCCCCGTAGTCTTACTCGGTAGGAGGAGGTGACAGTGCTCCGGATCCGGGCAGGGGCGGCGCTGACCCCATCTGTTCGACATCGATGGCGGGAAAAAGGCCTACCAGTGACTGACAGGTGCCCTCACTGTGACACTCAACCTGACGTCTGCGATGTGCGCCACTTGTTGTGGACGTGTCCATCAACAACGCACATCAGGCAACGGATAATCATGAAGGTGGGCCTGCGGTGGAATCGCGATCAGTTCAGTTCAGGCGTCCAGTCGTGTCCGACTCTTCGTGACCCTATGGACCATGTCGCGCCACGCTTTCCGGTCTCTCACTATCTTCTTAACATCACATAGCTTCATCTGCAATGCCTCGAGAATGCCATCTAACCATCGCGTTCGCTGCCTGCCCCTTCTCCGGCGACCCTCAACCTTTCCCAACATCAAATCTTTCTCCAGCGACTCCTCTCTTCTCATCAGATGACCAAAGTAGCTGAGCTTTAACTTTATAATTTGACCCTCCAATGAGCAGTCAGGGTTTATGGTCGACAATATCGACTGATTTGATCTTCTGGCAGTCCAAGGAACTCTTAAGAGTCTTCGCCAGCACCACAATTCAAACGCGTCAATTCTTCGGTGGTCAGCCTTTTTCACAGTCCAACTCTCGCATCCATACATCATAACTGGAAAGACCATAGCACGGGTTATACGGATCTTGGTTGGCAGACTAATGTCTCTGCTCTTTACTAGGCGGTCAAGGCTAACCATTGCTCTCTTTCCCAGAAGCAGGCGTCTCCTAATTTCATGGCTGCAGTCTCCTTCCGAGGTAATCTTGGCGCCCAAGAACAGAAAATCTGTCACAGCTTCCACTTCTTGTCCATTGATGCTCCAGGACTTGATAGGGCAAGACGCCATGATCTTCGTCTTTTTAATGTTCAGTTTAAGCCCAAACTTCTCACTCTCTTCTTGTACGCGCATCAGAAGTCTCTTGAGATCCAATTCACTTTCTGCCATTAAAGTGGTATCATCCGCATATCTAATGTTGTTGATGCGTTTTCCAGCGATCTTCACTCCAGCTGAAGACTCGTCCAGACCGGCCTTCCTCATGATGCACTCTGCATATAGGTTAAATAGGCAGGGCGACAGTATGCAGCCTTGCCTCACCCCTTTCTCAATCGGAAACCAATCAGTAAGACCATGCCCAGTTCTGACTGTGGCCTCTTGCCCTTCATAAAGGTTCCTGAGGAGACAGATCAGGTGAATTGAAACTCCCATCTCTTGGAGAGCTTGCCACAATCTGCTGTGATCTACGCAGTCAAACGCTTTCGCATAATCAATAAAGCAGAAGTCGCGATAGTGATTATGAGAAATGGACAATGGACAATCGCTATACTGCCAACCTTCTCGAATTCATAAGCACAACTGAACTGCACTCCTTCTTTTAACTTTCTATCTCCTGCATCCCATTCCCTCTTTCTCAACTTATGCCTTGTGTGCAAACTCTTCGAAAAAAAATATTCCAATAATCAACATAAGACAATATTCCTGCAAATATCAACAATATGATAATAAAAAAATAAGAATGTTTGCTTTGCACTCCGAGACTGTTCGCTCCTTTAAATATATATATACATACATTGTAAAGAAGACAAAGAACAGAAAAACGCTGCGGCATCGCCATCACCATCGCTTGTCTCCGGCGCCCATCTCGCTCGCGCTGAAGCTGTGCCCTGCGGCTGGTAATTCGACCCTGCTGTGCCAGAAGTACTGCCAGTGCTAGACGTTCCAGCCAACCATTAAATCCACATTTCACTTGGTGGCGGTCAATCTGAGGTTCCCTGTACCAATCTCGCCCTGGAACTTCGCAGCAGAACATTGACTACCCCAATGACGGAGCCGACTTCATTGCACCTACCTCCGCCAGCCACCTGCACAGGTGCCGTTCGTCAACGGGACCCGGCTACCTTCAGTGGAAGCAGCGATGACGACGTCGACGATTGGCTGACCACTTACGAACGGGTCAGCCGTCACAATAACTGGGACGACAACCGTAAGCTCAACAATGTCATCTTTTACTTGAGCGACGTCGCTAATCTGTGGTTTCGAAACCACGAGTCGGACTTTGGCACCTGGGCGAATTTCAAGACGAAATTTTCTGATGTCTTTGGCCGCCCCGCCGTCCGAAAACTCCGCGCGGAACAGCGTCTTCGGTCGCGACTGCAGCTGCCCGGTGAAACGTTCACCAGTTACATTGAGGACATTGTTGATATGTGTCGTCGCGTTGACCCGACCATGACCGAGGCCGCTAAAATACGTCATGTCCTCACAGGAATTGATGACGGCGCTTTTCACATGCTCATCGCGAAAGGCCCCACTACGGTCAAGGAAATCTATGACCTCTCTCAAAGCTACGACAGAGCGTGCTTTGACGAGCGTGCTTTGATTCGCCAGCCTCATACATCACTTGCTGGACTAGCCGCGGAGAGGGAGTCGTCTAGCCTCTCTGAAGACATCAAGGCTTTTGTACGCCAGGAAGTCGCGCGGCAACTGTCCCTGCAGCCCTATGTTAAGGAGTCGTCAACAACTGGCCTTGTTCCGGAGCTTCGCCATGCAATCCAACAGCATGTATCTGAAGTCCTCCCTAATCCTGTTCCTCAACCACCTCCGGTCGCACCTTCAATGCCGTTACTCACGCCCACAGTTTCATCGTCCGGCGTTGCGCCACTGAGCTACGCTCCAGCATTCGCGCCGGCTCCTCCTCAAGTATTGCGCCGCACGTATGCCGAAGTCACTTCAAGTCCACCGCCTGAGCCAGCATATGCCTATACTTCGCCCCCCATGCGGTCGGCACCAACAGCTTTTGCTCCCCCCTTGCTTCCGACACGATCTCCATGGCGCACATCAGACAACAGGCCTATTTGCTACCACTGCGGCATCCCTGGGCACACTAAACGCTACTGCAGGCGCCGAATAAATATGGCCCTTGCTGCACGGCCTGCGCCACCTTATTTGGCCCCCCAGTTCCCAGTCCCATCGGGTCCTCCAATAGCACCCCCTGAACCTCCGGACTTCCGCCCTCGTCGTTCGCCATCACCACGTCGCCGCTCCATTTCGCCAATGCGCCGACGACCCGCTACCCAGCCGGAAAACTAACCGCCGCAGTTCGCGAGGCACGAACTGCGTATCCGACCGAATTTCAAAGTCCTCGTCTTAATCCCGCGAATGTTATTTCTGTCATCGTTGAAGGGGTTCACACTCTTGCGCTCGTCGACACCGGTGCCGCTGTATCAGTTATCAGCCAAAAACTCTGCCGCTCCATCCGAAAGGTGACTACGCCTCTCGAGGGACTATCGCTTCGTACCGCATCCGCTCACAGTATACAGCCGACAACTATCTGCACTGCTCGCGTCGTCATTGCTGCAGCCTTGTACATCATCGAATTCGTCGTTCTCCCCACATGTTCTCATGACGTCATTCTTGGCTGGGATTTCCTGTCCCAGCATCATGCTATCATTGACTGCGCCAGTCCTCAAGTAGAGCTCATTGAATCGAGTGATGCACCGTCTGATGTCCTGCTCCACGAGCCGTGTCCTCGTTTTGCGACCAAACTCCTCGTAGCACATGACACAACCATCCCACCCGTTAGTGCTGTTCTGGTTCCCCTCACTGCCTCTTTTACCACCGCCGCGACAGTCCTCTTTGTGCCCTCTAACGATGCCTGCCGCCGCCGCCACTTACCGCTGCCGTTTGCCGTCCTTGACATGAAAAACGGCGCTAGCACACTTCTGGTAGCCAATCCTCTTCCGTCTCCCGCTATGTTGATCGAAGGGGAGTGCCTCGGCCGCATCGAGCCCGTGGACCTTCTGTTCACCTTTGATGATGTGTCATTCCCTGTTTGCCAAGTTGACGCCTTGACTCCAACTCTTGTGGCTTCAGATCCGCTACAGCGGGACCTTTTTGACCATTCCATGGACAGCGCTCTAGAACCGCGCCACCGCGAGCAACGTCTTGACCTTCTACACCAATTCCGCGCCTCCTTCGACATTCCGCAATCTTCCTTGGGCCGCACGACGACCGTTTCCCACCTCATCGACACTGGCGCTCACCCACCTCTCCATCAGCGGCCGTATCGGGTGTCCCCGACTGAGCGCCGTGTTATTGCCCAACAAGTCGATGACATACTGCAACGCGGAGTAATTAGAGAATCCTGTAGCCCACGGTCGTCTCCTGTGGTCCTAGTTAAAAAGAAGGATGGCTCCATACGATTTTGTGTTGATTATCGCCGCCTCAACAAAATCACTCGTCGTGATGTGTACCCCCTCCCACGAATCGACAATGCCCTAGACTGTTTGCAAGGCGCAGAATTCTTTTCCTCACTCGATTTACGCTCCGGGTATTGGCAGGTGCCCATGGCAGAGGCGGATCGTCCTAAGACCGCCTTTATTACTCCAGACGGACTATACGAATTTAATGTTATGCCAATCGGACTCTGTAACGCCCCAGCCACATTTGAAAGAATGATGGACGCTGTACTGCGCGGCCTGAAATGGAACATCTGTTTATGCTACCTCAATGATATCGTCGTCTTTTCAACCGACTTCCCGACCCACCTGACTCGGCTTCGCCAGGTCTTCACCTGCCTAACCCGCGCCGGTCTTCAACTGAACCTCAAAAAGTGCCGCTTTGGTGCCCGCCAGCTCACAATACTCGGACATGTTGTGTGTAAAGATGGCGTTCTGCCTGATCCTGAGAAGCTGCGCGCCGTCGCTGACTTTCCGAAACCGACCACTTTGAAACAACTGCGAAGCTTCGTGGGCCTCTGCTCGTACTTTCGTCGTTTTGTTCGGAATTTCGCAACCATCATAGCCCCCCTTACACAGCTCTTGAAAGGCACCCCTAACCTCTCCTCTTGGTCGCCAGCCTGCGATGATGCATTCGCGACACTGCGCAATGTTCTGACGTCACCACCAATCCTTCGCCATTACGACCCTACTGCACCTACAGAACTTCACACCAATGTCAGTGGTGTCGGCCTCGGCGCCGTCCTCGCCCAGCGCAAGCCTGGTTCTCCGAATACGTTGTCGCCTACGCAAGCCGTGCTCTCACCAAAGCCGAGTCCAACTACTCCGTTACCAAAAAGGAGTGCTTAGCAATCGTGTGGGCTGTAACGAAGTTCCGCCCTTACTTATACGGCCACTCCTTCGAGGTAGTTACAGATCATCACGCTCTCTGCTGGCTCGCGTCTCTCAAGGATCCGTCTGGCCGTCTCGGGCGCTGGGCTCTCAGGCTTCAGGAATACGACATCCGTGTAGTGTACCGCTCTGGCCGCAAGCACTCTGACGCCGACGCTCTTTCTCGGTCACCGGTGCGCTCGCCTAACTCATCGTCCCCTCCTCAAGCATTCTTGTCAGCACTCAACATTGAGGATATGCCTTTCGAGCAACGATAAGATCCTTGGGTTTCTAACCTGCTGGATATCCTTGGCACTACTTCCGCGGCTACGCATCCTCGGGCACTCCGCCGACAGGCCTCCCATTTCGCCATTCGGGACGGCCTTCTCTACCGCAGGAACTACAACTCAGACGGCAGAACGTGGCTTCTTGTCATTCCGCGCCACCTCCGCTCCGAGGTTTGTGCCCACCATCACATTGACCCTCAAAGCGCTCATGCCGGCGTCCTCAAAACCTATGATCGAATTCGTCAGAGGTACTATTGGCGGGGAATGTACAATTTCGTACGGCGCTACATTCGCTCTTGTACCGCCTGTCAACAACGCAAGATTCCTCGCCACCCCGCTGGCCCTCTCCAGCCTTTACCTTGTCCAGCTCGCCCGTTTGATCGCGTGGGAATCGACCTTTATGGTCCGCTACCATGCACTGCCGCTGGTAATCGATGGGTCATCGTCGCAGTCGATCACCTGACCCGTTACGCCGAGACTGCTGCACTTTCTGCGGCGACAGCCCGAGAGGTAGCCCATTTTCTTCTACACCACTTCATTCTTCGACACGGCGCCCCTCGCGAGCTACTGAGTGACAGAGCTCGTGTCTTTCTTTCCGAAGTAGTTCAAGAGCTCCTGTCGTCTTGCAAATCGATACATCGGGCTACAACCGCGTATCACCCGCAAACAAACGGCCTCACGGAGCGCTTCAACCATACGCTTGGGGACATGCTCGCAATGTATGTTACATCTGAATCGGGAAGCTCCAACTGGGACCAGGTACTGCCATTCGTAACGTTCGCGTACAACACTGCCACCCAAGCAACAACTGGGTTTTCGCCCTTCTTTCTCTTATATGGCCGTGAACCATCTTGTACTTTGGACACAGTTTTGCCATACCATCCAGATGCCTCTGAGTACAGTGCTTTGTCAGATATTGCACAGAAGGCCGAGGAATGCCGTCAGCTTGCTCGCACGTTTACCTCCAACCCTCAAGGCTATCGCAAAGATCAGCATGATACCGATACCCCTGCTCCCACGTTCCTGGCCGGCAGCTTCGTTTGGCTATGCGTTCCTGCCACCAACAAACTAGACACCAAATACCACGCACCTTATCGCGTCTTGGAACGCACATCCCCTGTGAACTACGTCATCGAGCCAGTCACCCCTTCTTCCGACCACCGCCGTCGCGGCCGCGAGGTTGTCCACGTTAGCCGCCTCAAGCCATATTACAACCCTCTGGTCGTCTCTTCTCCCTGAGTCGCCAGGATGGCGACTTCTTCACGCAGGGGAAATGTAAAGAAGACAAAGAACAGAAAAACGCTGCGGCATCGCCATCACCATCGCTTGTCTCCGGCGCCCTTCTCGCTCGCGCTGAAGCTGTGCCCTGCGGCTGGTAATTCGACCCTGCAGTGCCAGAAGTACTGCCAGTGCTAGACGTTCCAGCCAACCATTAAATCCACATTTCAATATATATATATTGTGAGCCTTCCACGGATATTCTTTCATTTGTACATATCATAATCTTCTTCTTTCTTTTGTTCATACCATCGTCACCGTCCCGCGGCGCCGGCTGCAGCACGCGCCTGGGTTCACCATCAGATTAAAATGCTGACACGGCGTACCTTGCCTTGCCGTCACGACTTTGGCGTCTCGACCTGGCCTTCTTTCACAAGTGTTGGAGGTGAAATCGGATCCCCTTGCAGCCTTGTGCCCTGCCTCTCGCTGGAGCTACGTTCCGGTCGCCGTTTGGCAACAACCACCATCGTTACGTCAACCGAGAGCAGTACCAACCCGGCCAGACCCTCTACCTCGGCTACACCGCCGCCTCCCTGTGCCCACACGACAACGCGACCCGCCGCTGTTCGCCGGTCGTCGCGACGAGGACGTGGATGATTGGCTTGATACTTATGAACGCTGCAGTGCCTACAACCGGTGGGATGGCGCTTTAAATTTCGTCAACGTTTCCTTCTACCTTGTTGAGGTCGCCAGGAATTGGTTTATCAACCGCGAGCCCCACACCACTAACTGGCCCACCTTCAAACAGCAGTTCCACCAATACATCGCCGACCCGGCAGCTCGGACTGAGATCGCGAGGAACAAGCTCGCTTCCCGTCTTCAAGGTCCCGATAAGTCGTATGCGTCCTACATAGAGGCTATACTTGCACTTTGCCGGCGTTTTAGTCCCACCATGCCTGAACGTGAACGCGTACACCATGTCATGAAAGGAATCAATTCTGTGGCTTTTAACACCCTACTTGCCCAGAATCCATCAAGTGTTGATTCCATTATTACGACCTGCCAACGCCTCGAACAGCTGCAGTCCTCCCGATTGCAGCCCAGCTTCTCTACTGGCCCGCCCTCTACTGACCTCGATCTACGAGCCCTAATTCGAGCGATAATCCGCGAGGAGCTCGAAGCTTTCAGCCCTTTCTGCTGGAACGGGTGCGATCACTCTTCTTCTAATGACGCCAGCCTCCGCACCGTCATTAAAGAAGAATTGGCAACTGTCGCACTTGACCCTCCTGCACCTCGCACAGAGCCGACTTATGCTCACGTTGCTGCATCCCCTCCTCCTTTTGTCACCCCCCCCAACGACAAGCACCGTCGTACCACCACATCAACGCCGTGACGACGGCTCAGCCTACGCCGCCCTATTATGCACCTTGGCGCCCCTTTCGCCCACTGTGCTTCTACTATGAAATTCGAGGACATATATGCAGCTTCTGTCGTCGACGCATTCAGAACGAGCGGCGTGGTTACGACGCCTTCGCAAGTGACGTACCCTCATATTATCAGCGACGACCTATCCCAGCCCCCCTCTCGTCAATCCTCTCCACCGCCGGTATCCTCGTCTGAACCAAGTGGCGCCCATGTATACCGACGCCGGTCCGTTTCCCCATAGCGCCGCTCTGTTTCTCCACTTCGACCGGCAACAACTGTTCCCGTCCGTCATTCGGAAAACTGAGCGATGCAGTTTCCGGAGGTGAAACTGCACTCTGCGAACTTACCAAAAGTCCTACTCATCGCCCGTACAATATGATTTCCGTTTTAGCTGAAGGATTATCGGTCGAAGCTTTGATTTGCACAGGGGCTCCAATTTCTGTTATTCACGCTGATTTGTGCCACCGTTTGCGGAAAGTAACGAGAACATATGATGGACCTGAACTTTGTGGAGCAAATGACGTCCCTCTACATCCTACAGGAAAGTGTACAGTTCGAATTGTTATAGACGGCGTCCGCCACCATGTGCAATTTGCTGTGCTTTCACCGTGTGCGCATCAGATGATTTTTGGATGGAATTTTTTGTCGACAGCTTCAGTGTTAATTTCTTGTGGCGACCGTGTCGTTCA
Source organism: Amblyomma maculatum (assembly GCF_055883805.1). Taxonomy (NCBI): domain Eukaryota; kingdom Metazoa; phylum Arthropoda; class Arachnida; order Ixodida; family Ixodidae; genus Amblyomma; species Amblyomma maculatum. The sequence goes on along the minus strand of NC_139353.1, from coordinate 157,020,372 downwards.
TATGACAGACAGTGATTTTTCATCTGACATGTCTGAAGGACGTCATTCCCTCATTACCGCAGTTGATATTGTATTGCCTCAACAGTGCGAAAAACTTGTTACGGTTGTTTCGGAACACGTCACTGACGGGGATGTACTCATCGCACCATCTCATCGTCATCTTGCACGTGGAATCGCCTTCCCATCAAGTCTTGTACGTTCCGCAGCGGCTCAGCGATAGTATCTGCCACGAACACATCCCGTGAATACCTCGTGCTGACTAAAGGAACTTCCCTGCCATGCATAGTAGATGCTCACCCTAAGTCCATGATGGTGCTCACCGTCCCGCTACCTCAGCAACGTGATTCATCGCACGTCTCTCTTCCCATGCTGTCGAAGACAATCAGTCCGGACCTCATGCCGCACTAACGCAAAGAATTGCTGGTGTAAGATAAGGTTTAATCTATACGTCGAGGACGGCGTCGAGGTCGGCAAGGAAGCGCATGATGATCAAACCATCAAGATGATCTGCGCGATCACAATTCCACAGACTGCTTCCTCTTCATCAGCGTCCAGCAAAAAGGGCTCATCTTCTTCACAATGCCCAACAGAGAAAAAGGAGCCATCCTGGCGACTTAAGGGGGCGAAGGTACAATTGGATCGTAGAACGGCTTAAGACGCTGCACGTGTACAGTCTCGCCGCCACGGCGTCGCAAATAAGAAGATGGCGTAAGCGGCTCAACAATATAGTTCACTGGTGAAGTGCGCTCGACGACACGGTAGGGCCCGTGACACTTGTAGATCAGCTTTGCGGAGAGACCGGGGCTACCGGATGGAACCCATAGCCACACAAGTGAGCCAGGCTCAAAGTGTGGTGCATTCTCCTGATCGGTGTCATGGCGATATTTTTGGCGCCACTGAGAGTCGGTCGTAAAAGAGCGGGCAATCTGGCGGCATTGACATTGACATCATATGTAATAAAGCTTTTAAACGTCTCGGATACCTCCATCGTACACTACGTAAAGCCCCAAAGGATACCAAACTGCTCACATATAAAACACTTATCCGCCCCATTCTTGATTATGCCTGTATCGTATGGAACCCTTATAAGAAATCCGATATCAAAAAATTAGAATCAGTTCAAAAGAAATCAGTACGCTTCATCTTTCACAACTACGGCCGCGATTTTTCCCCTTCTTCCCATAATACAGATTTAGGTCTCACAACCCCATCATCTCGCCGTCAAATAGAATGTTTGAAGTTTTTGCACATACTGGTTCACTCTCAGCGCCTTCCATCACTAAATAATTATTTGAACATTAGCCAGCTTTCCATAACTAGAAGTTCCCATAGCCTAAATCTCATCCCTTTCTTTTCCCGCACTGAGACATTCAAACATAGCTTCTTTCCTCTCACCATTGAACTCTGGAATTCGCTGCCTGGACACGTCCGCTCGCTACCAATTGAACAATTCTTGACAGCCATTGCTTCCTAATGCCTTTTTATATATATGTATGTATATGTGTATGTATGTATGTGTACATATATATGTATGTATATATATATATATATATATATATATATGTGTGTATATATGTTTGTATTTGCTTGGTACAGTTTGCTTTGTTTGCCCACTCCTGCCATAGCCTCATCGAGGCTGCAGTATGTATAAATAAATAAATAAATTCTTCGGCATACATGGCAGCTTCTGTCACTGTAGTGTATTCTGATGGATCAGGGTTGTAGGGGAGGACAGTATCAAGTTGAGCAGATGGATGCCGACCGTAAAGCAAAAAGAACGGAGAGAAACGCGTGCTAGATTGCGTAGCAGTATTGTACGCATAGGTGATATAAGGAAGGACAATGTTCCAGTTCGTGTGGTTGGATACTACGTACTTCGCGAGCATGTCACCGAGGGTGCGATTAAATCGTTCAACAAGGCCGTTCGTTTGCGGGTGGTAAGCGGTGCAAGTCCGGTGAATGATTTTGCACTGAGCGAGCAGGGCGAACGACTTCGGATAAGAAAACACGGCCTCTGTCGCTGAGCAATTCACGAGGAGCACCGTGACGGGGAATAAAGTTCTTCAATAAGAAACCGGCCACATCTCGGGCTGTTGCAGCTGGGAGCGCGGCGGTTTCGGCATATCGCGTCAGGTGGTCGACGGTGACAATGACCCGGCGATTGCCATCGGGTTTGTACGGAAGAGGGCCATATAGGTCAATTCCAATGCAGTCAAAGGGTCTAAGCGGGCATGTGAAAGGCTGTAACTCACCATCCGAACGGGGAGAGGCAGGTTTGCGGCGTTAGCACGTCAGGCACGATCGAACGTACCCGAGAACCGAGTTGTACATACCGCGCCAATAGTAACGAAGACGGATTCGTGGGTACGTCTTGAAAACTCCGGCGTGTTGGCACTGTGGATCGGCATGAAAGGCTGTACATATTTGAGTCCGTAAATGGCGCGGAATCACGAGGAGCCATTTCCGTACACTTGGGCTGCAGTTGCGCCGGTAAAGGACGTTATCCCGAATCTCATAGTTGGAAGCTTGGCGGCGAAGGGCGCGTGAAGGGGTAATCGCTGATTGGTTTTAAAGGTTGTCAATAAGAGAGGCGATCCATGGATCCTTCCGTTGTTCGGCAGGCATGTCACTGACGTCGATCGAAGATGCCACGGAGTCTAAGAAGGAGAGGCTGGCAAGGACGGCTGGAAGCGGTGAGCGAGGTAAAGCGTCGGCGTCTTTATGTTTGTGACCAGATCGGTAAATAACGCGGATATCGTATTCTTGCAAACGCAGAGCCCACCGTTCCAAGCGGCCGGATGGGTCCTTGAGCGATGAAAGCCAGCATAGGGCATGATGGTCTGTGACTACGTCAAAGGAGCGGCCGTAAAGGTAAGGGCGAAATTTTGTGATTGCCCAGACAATGGCCAAGCACTCCTTTTCCGTTACAAAGTAGTTCGCTTCGGCTTTGGTGATAGTACGGCTGGCGTAAGCGACTACGTACTCACCGAACCCAGAGGGGCGCTGAGCAAGCACAGCTCCGAGGCCGACACCACTCGCGTCTGCGTGCACTTCGGTTGGCGCCTGGGGGTCAAAATGGCGCAGAATAGGCGGGGCTGGGAGCAGGCGGCGCAAGGTGTTGTAGGCGCCGTCGCATGCTGATGACCACAGCGAAATGTCTGAGTTATTGCCGAGGAGCTCAGTCAGCGGGGCGACAATGGAAGCAAAGTTCCGTATAAAATGCCGAAAGTATGAGCACAAACCTAAAAAACTCCACAGTTGCTTGATGGTAGTAGGCTTCGGGAATGCAGTCACAGCTCGAAGTTTGGCGGGATCAGGACGGATACCATCTTTGGACACAACGTAGCCCAAAATGGTCAGCTCACGAGCAGCGAAACGACGATTCTTCAAGTTGAGCTGCAGACCGGCGTTCGCAAGACATGTCAACACCTGCTTCAGTCGAGAGAGATGGGTCGCAAAGTCCGTCGAGAACACCACGATGTCGGCACGGTAACAGAGGCACGTCTTCCATTTTAGGCCACGCAGAATTGTATCCATCATTCGCTCGAATGTAGCAGGAGCATTGCAGAGACCGAACGGCATGACGGTAAATTCAAAGAGGCCATCGGGGGTGACAAACGCGGTTTTAGGGCGATCTTCCGCAGCCATGGGCACCTGCCAGTAACCAGATCGTAAATCAAGCGAAGAAAAAAGTTCAGCACCTTGTAAGCAGTCCAATGCATCACCTATACGCGGAATAGGGTAGACGTCTTTCCTCGTGATTTTGTTTAGGCGACGGTAGTCAACGCAGAAGCGAATAGAACCGTCTTTCTTTCGCACTAGGACAACAGGGGAGGACCAGGGACTATTAGAAGGCTCAATCACTCCATTCTGTAACATCGTTTGAACTTGGCCTTCAATAACTCGGCGCTCAGTGGCCGACACTCGATAGGGGCGCTGACGCAGAGGAGCATGGGAACCGGTGTCAATGTGGTGGGCAGCAGTTGATGTGCGGCTCAAAGCAGGCTGGTGAGAGTCGAATGAAGAACGGAACTGATGATACAGCGCGAGACGTTCAGAGCGTTGAGGTTCAGGAAGACTGGCATCGACGGAGCGGAGGAAAACGTCGACTGAAGACTGGTCCAGCGCAAGAACAGGCGGTGTAAGTGCAGCCAAGTCAGCGGGCTGTGAAGCGGGTGTTGCGTCACCGTGGAGAATAGAATCAATGAGCTGGATGGTGCAGAGGCATTCACCGCGACGCAGGGATACCGGGAATGAGAACGGATTACAAATCCAGAGCGCGGTGAGGCCAGCTGACAGAGAAAGTACGGCGTACGGCAGGAGAATATTTTTGCGGCTTAGAAAGATGGGCGATGGGATGAAAAGTACATCAGTAGTCAGTACGGCGGGAAAAAGCACAAGCGGTGGGCACAAGAACGAAAGAGGACGCAGGGAGATCAGTATCTTCGGCAACGAGGACTTTGGAAAAATGAACGTCCGGCGACGGTTCGTCTAGCGAAAAAAACTTCAGTTCGGCGCGTGCACAGTTGATCACCGCATTATGACGCGACAGATAATCCCAACCCAAGATAAGATCATGAGAGCAGGAAGGCAGAACTACGAACTCTATTGCGTACAAAACTTCTTGAATGATGACTCGAGCGGTGCACACCGCTATAGGCTCTACAGGCTGGGCACTTGCCGTGCATAGCGAGAATCCTGAAATAGATATCGTCACTTTGCGCAAGGAACGGCAAAGACTTGCAGCCATGGCAGAAACAGCAGCGCCGGTGTCGACCAGAGCCAGTACTATAACCCCTCAACAGAAACTTCAAGTAGATTTGCAGGAGATACGTGACGCATTTTAGAGTTCGCGCATTGCGCAGTTCTCGCCTCAGGAACTGCAGCATTCAGTTTTCCCCTTGCGCAAGATTGGGACGCCGGCGCAGAGGAGATAGGGAGCGGCGACGGGGCGAGGTTGAGCGGCGAGCAGAAACGGTAGTACGGTCATTCGCAACGGAACCTGCAGATGAATCGGCGGCTGCGTACTGATCCCGGGTTGGCTGCCAGGAAGGTGATGTTCGGCGCGATAGAAAGTCATCGGCAGTGCGAATTCGGCAGTACCGGGCAATATGGCCAGCACATCCACAGGAATAACAAATGGCACGGTTATCACTTGTTCGCCATGGATTGCGGCGCTGAGGTCGAGGCGGGACGAAAGGCTGTGGCGCCTGAAGATATTCCTGTACAGGCGCTGGAGGCGTAGCGTACACCACAGGGTAGCTAGTTGGCCGTGGTCGGGCAGCAACCGCAGCGTACGTCAGCGGTGCGACAGGAGCGGGGGCTCATGTCATTGGTGGAGCGACAGGTGGAGCGACGTCTGCGTATGCGAGAGTCTCGTCTCAATGGCTTATGCGGGCTGAGGAATGGGCGCTGGCGGATGGACAGGGCGAAGGGCGTCCGCCACGTGGTCGGCGATGACCTGTCGAAGGGGCGCCAAATTGCGGGAAAGCTCGCAGTTTGTTGGCAATAGTGATATTTGGCGAGCAACTTCTTTTCGGATGAAATCTTTGAGCTGCTGCAGCAGCGATGAGGTCTCAGATGTAGCGGAGAGGCCAGAAAGTGATTCCACAGGCGCGGAAGGCTGTGGAGGGAGTAGTCGCTGCTTGCGCAACCCATCGTAGCTTTGACAAAGGTTGACAACTTGTGCAACAGTTGTCAAATCCCGGGATGTCAACATGAGGAAGGTGTCATATTCGATGCCCTTCAGGATGTGCTTGATATTTTGTGCCTCGGGCATCTGGGCGTTTTTAGGCGACTGCATAGGTGGAGCACATCTTCAATGTAGCTGATAAACGTCTCGCCGAGCCGCTGCGTTCGATCGTGCAAGCGTTGCTCGGCGCGGAGCTTGCGTACAGTAGGACAACCAAACACGGTGGTAAGGTTCGCTTTAAATGAGTCCCAATTCTTGATTTCGGCTTCGTGGTTACGGTACCACAGGTTGGCGACTGCGCTCAAATAAAAGATAACGTTTGTTAACTTTGTTGCAGCGTCCCACTTATTGTACGAACTCACTCGCTCGTATGACGCAAGCCAGTCGTCACAGTTGGTGTCGTCTGTCCCACTGAAGAGCGCAGGGTCTCGCTGGCGCAAGAAGCCAGAGCAGACGACCGCCGGGGTCATCGGGGCAGCTGGTGGGTGTTCCTCTTCGGCCATGTGAATTACCGGTAGCGTACGGATGCGAAGTTCCAGCGTGAGGCAAGGGTATCAGGCCGCACCTCCACCAAGTGTAAGAGAATGTTTATTCTATACGTCGAGGACGGCGTCGAGGTCAGCAAGGAAGCGCACGATGATCAAACCAGCACGATGATCTGCGCGATCACAATTCCACAGACTGCTTCCTCTTCATCAGCGTCCAGCAAAAAGGGCTCATCTTCTTCACACTGGAATTGCTTCAAGCCCATCAAGCCATTTTTGATGCCACTTCCCCACCACTGGGACGGACTAGTGTTGCACACCACCGCATCATTACTGAAGGTAGCTCGATTGTACGCCGACGCCTTATCGGGCTTCTCTCTCGGAACGAAAAGTAATCGAAGAAAATGTGAATGACATGTTCCGTCGCGATATTATACGTCCATCAACAAGCCCATGGTCCTCCCCGGTAGTATTAGTTAAAAAAAGGACGAATCGGTACGATTTTGTGTTGATTATCGCGCACTCAAGAAAATTACCCGTAAAGATGTCTACCCGATGCCGCGAATAGATGACGGCCTTGACACTCTCCTAGGCGCCGAATAATTCTCGACCTTGGATCTCCGCTCAGGTTATTGGCAAATACCAATGCATGATAGCGACAAAGAAAAAACCGCTTTCGTAACTGCCGATGAACTTTACGAGTTTAATGTTATGCCCTTCAGCCTGTGTAACGCACCAGCGACATTTGAAAGAATGATTGATACGGCACTTCGGGCCTAAAGTGGAGAACCTGTTTATGTTACTTGGACGACATTGTTATCTTTTCGACAACTTTTACCGACCATCTCACGCGCCTAAATCAAGTCCTGACGTGTCTTTCTTCAGTGGGCCTTCAGCTCAACACCAAGAACTGCCACTTTGCACCGAAGGAAATTAAAATATTGGGATATCTGGTTAGCCATGACTGCATTCGTCCAGACCTTGATAAAAGCTGCGCGGTCTTGAACTTTCGTAGTCCGCAACGGACTGCAGATTTGCGCAGTTTCCTCGGCCTTGCGTCACATTTCCGGCGTTTCATATGGCATTATGCAACTATTGCTGCGCCACTTCATGAACTACTTAAATCGCGCAGCTCTTTCGTGTGGACTGAACAGTGCAACACTGCTTTTACCGACCTAAAGCACGCCCTCACATCAGATCCCGTTCTTGGCCACTTCAGCGACAGCGCTCCTACCATCCTGCTCACTGATGCCAGTGGTCACGGTCTTGGCGCTGTCCTTCTGCAGCGCGATGCAACTTGGGGTGAGAAAGCCATTGCCTTCGCCAGTCGGACCATGACTCCAGCTGAGAAAAACTACAGCATTACCGAGCAGGAATATCTTGCCGTCGTCTGGGCTGTTCAAAAGTTTCGCCCCTACCTCTATGGTCGGCACTTCACAGTTGTGTCCGATCACCATGCTCTTTGCTGGTCGTCTTCACTGAAACATTCGACAGGCCGACTTGGCCACTGGATTCTACGCCTGCAAGAATTTCGACGTCGTTTATAAATCGGGTCGCCAACACCAAGACGCCGACGCTCTTTCTCGCTGCCCACTTACGGAATCAGCCTACTGTTTTTCTTCGCAACGCATTTCCACCTCTGACCACAGCCGACCATCTCTTCCCCCGACGCATATCACAACAGTTTCTTTTGACGATTCTGAGCGTAAATACGCACTCCACTCGCAGCAATTAGCTGATGCCTACTGCCGGCCCATCATAGACCGCCTTATCGGCGCTTCAAACCCGCCCAATGTTAGGCTTCGCCGACAGCTTCGCAATTTCAAGCTCAAAGATGGCATACTACGCCGCTACGTGTATTGCCCTGATGGAACTCGTTGGCTCCCAGTAGTGCCGCGTGCGCTTCACCCACGTATACTGGCGGCTTTCCACGATGATGCTACTGCAGGTCACCTTGGTTTTGACAAAACATATGACCGCGTGAAAAGACGACTTTTTTGGCCTGGCCTATCTTCTACCGTAGCTAATACCTCGATTCCTGTCATCTGTGCAACGTCGCAAGCGGCCGACTTCTTCGCCCGCTGGCCTCCTACAGCCTCTTCCATGTCCCGCCACGTCATTCGACGTAGTCAGCATCGACTTATATGGTACCCTACCTCTCTCCGATGGGGGTAACCATTGGATTATAACGGCTGTCGACCCCCTTATACGCTACGCTGAGTCAGCCCCTGTACCGGCTGGTTCCGCCGAAGAAGTAGCTAATTTTTTTTTTCGATCACTTGTCCTGCGTCATGGCGCTCCTCGGGTGCTTCTAAGTGACCGCGGGACAGCCTTCTTACTGACAGTAGTTGCCGAAGTTCTTCATGCGTCATCCACTCTTCATAAGACAACCTCAAGCTACCATCCAAAGACTAACGGTCTGACTGAACGATTTCATCGCACTCTATTCGATATGATATCCGTGTGCATCACACCGGATCACCGAAATTGGGACACTATTCTACCATTCGTCACATTCGCCTATAATACAGCAGTACAGCGTACTACCGGTTACTCTTCGTATTTCCTCGTTTTTGGCCGTCCTCTCACTACAATGCTCGACACTTTCTTCTTCTCTATGCCCGACTACTCCACATCAGTACCAGCCCAGTTCTTATCCCGTGTGGCCAGCTGCAGTCATCTTGCCCACCTCAACACAGAAGCGCGCCAGGAAGACCGCAAAGGTCGCTACGATTCTACGCATCGAGCGGTCTCTTTTCGTCTTGGTAACGAAGTCCTGCTTTACACATCACTGCGCGCCCCGGGCCTTAGTGATAAATTTCAGCGTCGCTATCTTGGTCCATACAAGGTCATCAACCAAACTTCCCCCGTGAACTACCAAGGCACACCTGTTGATACCCCAGCCGATCGACGCCATCGTGGAACTGAAATTGTTCATGTCTGCTGCTTGTGCGTCGCGGTGCAGCGGTTGGTTAGGAGCGCCCAGGCTGGCCGCTTCCGACCCCCCGGGGAAATTGTGTGAGCCTTCCACGGATCTTCTTTCATCTGTACATACCATAATCTTCTTTCTTTTGTACATACCATCGTCATCGTCCCGCGGCGCCGGCTCCAGCACGCGCCTGGGTTCACCATCAGATTAAAACGCTGACACGGCGTACCTTGCCTTGCCGTCACGAATTTGGCGTCTCGTCCTGGCCTTCTTTCACAATATATATACATATGCACACTAAGCTCCAAATAATATGGCAAATATTTTGGGTACTAGTTTGTTATGCTGCTGGAAATGGCTTTTTTGTTGTTATCGAGCCTATAAAGAAAATATTTTGTACCGAGGTTTTTGTAGATTGAAGAGGAAATAGTACTTAGGTATAATTTTTTTAGTGCACTAATATTTTGTTTAAATTGAATCCGTTTTCATTAATGGTGAGGTCAGTGAGGGGGAATGAAAAATCAAGAAGTTTCTTAGTACGCTATTTATATCAATGTAATTGCGCTTATCATAAAGATCGTTGGCTTTCTTTGCAGCGCTCTTTATTAATGGCTTGGCTGAAAATAACATGAATTATTTTATGATCGCTGGTTTCATTCAGCTATAAAATCGAAAATAAAGGCTAGGAATGTGAGACTGGGAGGGGGACATGAATTGAGTAAGCTTGAAATTAATGCAAACCTCTCCGCAGACACGAGGCCCTTTATGACGGGCATAGTATTTCAACACTTGGGAATGTTAAATATATACCTTGACAATTATTGGTGTACTGTAATGCTTCCACGTCGAAACATTTTGCAGTGACTTCGAACGAGATTAAAATTTGGCAAATCAGACATGTTCACCACGTAAAACACTGTCTGAAAGCCATTTTTCTGTGCGTATCAAAACCTGACGATGAAAACATTGCTAGAAATTTGTTATCGGTTGAGAAGGAAGCCGCGTATATCAGTAGAGGTAATGGAAAGAGTAATGATAGCTCGGCAGGAATGGGAAGGAGAGGAGCTCGAAGCTTGGATACGACATTGTTTAATGGTGTTTGAGGTATACACAAAAACATCGCGTAGGTCCAACGTAGATGGTTTTATAACGGAGCAAGTGTGCTACAGATGATGGTTTAGCAAGGCAATTAGGCGTTTGTGGGCGGCCTGGATCAGGCGGATGCAGTCTTCGTCAACACTGTAATCAGTTCATCTTGAGCTCTATCGTCTCTAGCTCAATTTCATCTTTAGGTCCATTGAAAAAACTATTTCTTTCGTTTTTAAGCAATGAAAGTTTACGACAATTGGGCTTGGTTGGGTTTGTAAGGTTTGTTGTCACAAAGCACCTCAGGCTATGAGACCCACCTGGAAGTTTAGACCACCTGAGGTTCTTTAACGATTATTGGGCATTTGCGGATATTTGAGTCTGTTCCGAAGCGACGTGCACGCTCTATTTCGCAAGGCTGAAGTTTTATTTGTAACTGATAGAGGCAGTGGAGAATGACAATTCCGGCGTTTGCTGACGCCTCTTTTTAAATAGGATCGATTAGAGCACCGAATATTAGCTTATTGCTTTGTGAGCGATTTTCTCAGTCGTGTAATCGGGTGTCTAATTCATAAATGATTTGAGCGATTTCAGAGCTGGCGGATTGTACATTTTGGAGCCTAGATTAAAGAGCAGTAAAATATTTGCACTACTCCTATTAGATGAGGCTCGAAAACACCAAAAGTAGCGTTCGCCTTGCGGCTCGGGGTCCAGCGGAATGCATTAGCAGTCAAGGCAAAAGACGAGGCTTCGACTAACAAAAACAATCTTTAATACTACATTACGTAGAAACTTGTCAAGCACTCACAGATTATTACTAGCAGCTTAACGGTATCGCTAAAGAGGAAAGTATATAACAGTTGCATCTTACCTGTACTCACCTATGGCGCTGAAACGTGGAGGCTAACCAAGAGAGTTCTACTGAAGTTCAGGACAACCCAGAGGGCTATGGAACGAAAAATGATAAGGGTACCAATAAGAGATAGGAAGCGTGCAGAGTGGGTCAGATAAATAACTCAAGCTACCGACATTCTAGTGGAAATTAAGAAGAAATGGACATGGGCAGGACACGTAGTGCGAAGAGAGGATAACCGGTAGTCGCTTAGGGTAACAAACTGGATTCCAAGGGAAGGAAAGCGTAGCAAGGGGCGGCAGAAAGTTAGGTGGGCGGATGAGATTAAGAAGTACGCAAGGGTTAAGTGGATGCAGCTAGCACAGAACCGGGTTAAGTGGAGAAATGTGGGAGAGGCCTTCGCCCGGCAGTGGTTATAGTCAGGCTGATGATGATGACGATGACAAGAGAAGCAGGCCCGAAGGGGAAACTGACACGCTAACAAAGCAGGTGTCTCGGCGTCTCCTTTTGAGGCCGAAGCAGACGCTGCTTTTTATACATATACATACAGCAGTTAGTGGGATAGGGAGCAGGATTCACATTGTTACGTGATGGCATGACTAGCGATGGAACACGGCGACACAACAGAAACAAAACAACGTGATGACATGACGATGAAATATGCTTTAATGGCCAGCGGGCCTGGCGCGCGCGCTCCGCCCCGCCCCACTGCCCGCTTCGTCATCTTCATAGCATTACCCGGGGCCACCGAGCGATCGTTCCGATCGATTGCTAGAAATCCAATGCATGACGTGACGATGAACACAGACACAGGATTGGGACTGAAACGCTGGACACCACAATGCATGCGAAGATGGGAAGAATGCTTGCACCGGAGTATCAAGTACAATCTTCACCGTTTGCCGAAGGCCAAGGCTCATGGACACTCCGAACGGCTTGTGCGTGGGTGCTGTCTTAGCTCGAGTGGTCGTGAGGTCGCTTCCTCGTGGGGTCGGTAGGGTCAGCTTTGGGCTCTTTCTGGTCGTCGTGTGTTCTGGTTAGGGCTGGGGACGAGGCTGGAGACAGCGGGTGGTCGGGAGTCAGCAAAAAAGGCTGGGGAAGAGCTGGGCGGCGATCTCCACGGGCTTTCGGCAAATGGACCCGGCGTACGGTTGGCTTCGACGGTGCAAGGCGAGGATGGGGAAGAACTGCACCTCCAACCAAATGTTACGTGGTGGCATGACAAGTGATGGAACACGGTGACACAACAGAAACAGAACGGCGTGATGACATGACGATGAAATATGCTTTATTGGCCAGCGGGCCTGGCGCGAGCGCTCCGCCCCGCACCACTGCCCGCTTCGTCATCTTCGTAGCAATATTCTAGCAACCTTTGCTGACCCAGTTGCGGCAGCGTGAAGGAACCTCCTGATACAGGCCGGGGGGGATGCACTCTCCCTCGAGTGGTGTACTTGGCCAGAGTTTCCCCACACACGCACGCCCACAAATGTCGACCCGCCAGAACACGCCGGCGGTAAGAAGCGTCGGGGGTTCGAATGTACCGCGCTGAAATGGCCGAAATATCCGTTGCTTTGACCGGTGCTCTCACGCTCGCAGAATTTCGCTGCTTCCGCGTCGGCGGTCGCACACGGCGATGGCGAACCGTAACAGACTGCTCTGTCGGGGAAGGGAGATCCAAATTGGTAGGGCACTGCATTCGAGATCCAGAGGGATTGTGATGATGCTGCTAATCTGGGTCATCAGGCTCTGCTTTTCTTGAGCCCAGTCAGTCAGAAGGCTTCTTTCGGTCATTCTGGTTCCTAAAGCACTCTGCAAAACAGCTTCCGGAGCGTTTTTCGTCGCTCCCACAAGCATCACAAATACACTGAACACTCCACCGGTCAGCCAGACAGCACGCCACAAACTCCACTTTCTCTCTTATACCTCAATCTACCGTATGGTGTAGCTCAGCAGCACTTATCACGCATCCACAAATTCAAAAATTGCCCTACAAATATACAATATGTTGAAATTCCTGCACCAGGAAAAAAAACATCAACAAGCGATAACTTTGAAGCTTATATTCTCACTTCAGGGACTCCGCCTAAAGCCATCGGCGTTACCGTTGCGACTCCAATTCTTGTGACGCAGCTCAGAAAAATACTGCTGCAAAGCGAGGCTCCAGTGCAAGAGACGGACATTTTTGGAAGAGGTTGTCTGCAGCCTTTGGGCCGGGCAGTGATCCGTCTAACTGATGCACCTTGAGCCAGCAAGGTAACATGATAGTTTTTGAACGGCCCACATGAGACATGCACACTATTTCTCGGTGGAGTTGTATGCGTGTTCACTACCAGTCAGCGTGCGACTAGCATACAGGACGAGGTGTTCCTCTCCTCCGGTTTCGTTTTGGCACAATACAACACCCATGCCTCGCTCACTAGCATCGCACTGAACCACGAAGTTTTTAGTATATTGTCACGTAGTGGTGACAAGGCCGTACACGCCAAAAGAAGACACAGGCGTAATGGTACTGAAATAACTCTTTATTGGGGCTGACTTGCGCCCGCAAAAGAACTAAGCAACTCGGCGGCGGCGATATCAACAAACGTGCTTGTCGGTCGTCGAACAAAGAAAGCCCGTCACAATCGTCAACGCTCAATTTAAAGGCTGCTCAGTACAATCTAGATAACGTCGCAAACAGCTACCAGAACAAGCTGGAACATTGTAGAAAGACACACGAGAAGCCGGAATCTTCGGGACAGATCTTGGTGCATCTTGCGCTACAGCGAAACTGATAAAGGTGTGACTCGCGACATCGAGAATTAACAAACAAAGAATACAGAACGGATACGCGATCCAGAATCTGAGTGATAAGGCAGTATGACAGCGGCTGTTAAAGAACAACAAACACAGTTTTGAAGGTTCCGCAGCATTACTCCCCCCTTAAAAAAATCGCCTCGATGTTCCAAAACAAAGCAACTTAAACATAAACACTGGAAACTTTAAACGCCGCAGATTCTTTAACGTGCGTAATATGGCTTCATTCGTAAAACGTACAATTTCTGGGTGTGCGCCTCGCCGTTGTGATGCTGACGTTCCGTCGGGAATGACTTCATAGTCCAGTGGTCCGACGCGGCGAATGGTTTTGTATGGCCCAAAGTATCGACGCCACAACTTTTCACTTAGTCCGGGACGGCGAATTGGTGTCCAAATCCACACTTGGTCTCCTGGGTTGTACTCTGCGTGACGTCGTCGTAAGTTGCATCGTCGGCTGTCGGTGCGCTGTTGGTCTTTAATGCGCAGACGTGCGAGTCGTCGGGCTTCCTCTGCACGCTGCAGGTAGGCGGCGACGTCAAAGTTGTCCTCGTTGGTTACGTGCGGCAGCATGGCGTCGAGCATCGTCGTGGGCTCCCTGCCGTACACAAGCTTGAACGGGGTCGCTCTGGTCGTCTCCTCGGCTGCCGTGTTATACGCGAAGATCACGTATGGCAAGATGGCGTCCCAGGTCTTGTGTTCAGCGTCGACGTACATGGCGCTCATGTCCAAAATCTTTTTGTTTAAGCGCTCCGTAACGCCATTGGTCTGGGGATGGTACGCAGTTGTTCGTCGATGGCTTGTATGACTGTATTCCATGATGGCTTGCGTCAAATCTGCCGTAAACGCCGTTCCCCTGTCCGTGATGAACACTTCTGGGGAGCCGTGTCGCAAAAGAATTTGTTCGACAAAAAATTTGGCGACTTCTGCCGCGGTACCATTTGGTAGCGGTTTTGTTCGGCCTAACGGGTAAGGTAGTCAGTGGCCACGATGATCAACTTGTTACCCATAAACGAAGCTGGAAAGGGGCCGAGGAGATCCATTCCAATTTTTTGAAAGGGCAGGTCTGGGGGCGGAATCGGGTTTAGTAGTCCTGCTCAGGCGGCGTCTTGCGTCGTTAGCACTAACGACAAGTCCCCGTAGTGGACAATTTCGGCAGACAGTCGCGGCCAGTAGTACTTCTCGATTCGACGCAAGGTGCGTGCAAATCCGAGATGGCCTAATGTGGGCTCATCATGCAACGCCTGCATAATTTCCTGCCGGTGATTTTTAGGCACTACAAGAAGTTGCGCAGTCCTGGTGGGTGCGACGTTCTTCACGAGGAAGCAATTGCTTAACGCGAACGAAGATAAATGCCGTCTGAACACACCAGGAGGGGAAGCTGTCTTTCCTTCTAAGTAAGTGAGTGAGTCAGTGAGTGAACTTTAGTGACTGCTCGGGGATCGTTTTCTTCGCCTCTTCAACCGAGGCTGACGAGCGGTTGGCGCCCCCAGTCCAGGGCACCACTGGCTTTCGCCAGTTTGCGAGCTCTTGTGACCAGGTAGAGCTGAGCCTCCGGGTCAGAGCTGGCCAGCAAGCCTCCCACTGTCTTTCATTTGGGTTTTCAATTTTTGTAGTTGATGTGAGTTGCATTCCCATGTTATGTGGTACAGGGTAGGGGTCTTCCCGCACCACGGGCACTCGTCTCTGAATGTCGTGGAATCCGTCATGTGTAATATGTGTAAATTATTGAAGGTGCCGGTCTGTAGCCGCCTCAAATCTATGGCCTCCTCGTTGCTGAGTTTTTTATGCGGCTCCGGATATACTTTCCGCAAGCCTCTGTAGTGTTGTAGTATTGTGGTGTAGTCAGGGTCAAGCGGAAACAGGTCCTCTGTCGCGAGATTGTTGGGCGCACGGTAGGTTGTATGTCCTCGTGGTACCCTGTCTGCGTACAATTTCCCCGTGATCCCTGCATGCCCCGGAATCCACACTAGTGTTTGAGTGTATTGTTTTGTTGGCTCGCTTGTGGAAGGAAGGATTTGGTGCGCTACCTTAGATAATTTACCCCGTTGAAAATTTCTGCACGCGGATTGAGAGCCTGACAGTATCGTCAGACTCTATCCCGTTTCTCTTCCTTGCCTAATGGCCAGTGCGATAGCCACTTCCTCTGCCTCCGTGACTGTACAGTTTTGGATCGAGGCGCTAACTACCTCCCGGCCTTCGCAGTCTGTGACCGTGGCTATCGCCCTCTTTGCGTTGGTTTCGTATAAGGCTGCGTTGGTGAACCTTCACGTGTCTTGTTGACCGAATGTTTTTTCATAATACTCTGCCCTTGCCTGCCCCCTTCCCGGGTGTAGGCGGGGGTCCATGTTTCCTGGTATGGGCCGAACTCGGTACCAATTTCTGACTTCCCGCGATACCTCTCTTGTCTTGTTATAAGCCTGAAGGTGCGTGCTATATCCCAGTCTTTCCAACACCCATCTTCCCGTCCTCGTTTGTAGAAGTCTGTTTAGCTGTGACTTGATTTGGGCTTCTGCTAATTCTTGTATTGTATTGTGCAGGCCCAGAGCTGCTAGCTTGTGGTTCGGTGTGTTCTTGGGGAGCTTGAGTGCTCTCTTGATAGCCATTTTGATGATGGCGTCCGCTCTGTCTTCCTCTCTTTCGGTCACATTGAAGTAGGGTAGAGCACATGCTACTCTGCTAATAACGAGGCTCCGGACAAGTTTGAGTGTGTCGGGCTCTTTCATCCCCATCTTTTTGCTGGTCACCCGTGCTATCATTCGGGCGACCTGCTGGGTCGAGGTCTTGAGCAGATTAGGTGTGTGTTGACACCTTTGATTCGATTGGAGCCACATCCCCAGGATCCTCACGGTTGTCTTTTCTGGTACTGTCTCCCCTTGCAGCCGGATCTCGAGCTTGTGGCCTTGATCTGTGGGAGCAGAACGGTTGCCTTTCCGTCGCCAGAATCTGATCAGTTCTGATTTTCTTGATGATCACTCCAAGCCCCTCTGCATTAGATATTCTTCGATGACAGATGCTGCTTCTTACAATTTCGCTTCCTTCTCCCCGAGTGATCCTGCTAGCGCTTTCAGCTCAGGGTCGGATCGTTATTGTTCTGCGAAACTGCTGGCGCTTACCGGTCCCAAAAAGGCCTTGTCGTCATCGTCCTTCGGGGGGGGGGGGGCGTCGACGGGAGCGCGTGATAAGCAGTCGGCATCGGAATGCTTCCGGCCCGACTTATAGACTACAGTCAAGTCTAATTCTTGAAGTCGTAGGTTCCATCTGGCAAGGCGGCCGGAGGGGTCTTTCAAATTAGCCAGCCAGCAGAGCGCGTCATGGTCGCTTACCACCTTGAATGGTCGGCCGTATAGGTATGGACAAAAATTAGAAGTGGCCCAGATGATCGCGAGGCACTCCTTCTCGGCCGTCGAGTATTTGACTTCGGCTTTTGTGAGGGACCTGCTCGCGTAGGCGACTACTTTCTCCTGTCCGGCACTCTTTTGGACAAGAACTGCTCCTAGGCCCACACTGCTCGCGTCGGTGTGATTTTCGGTCTCGGCGTTTTTATCAAAGTGGTCAAGTACCGGAGGGCATTGCAGGCGACGCTTAAGTTCGTCAGCGGCTTCTCCTTGCGGCGCTTCCCATTTAAAAGGTATGTCAACCTTTGTAAGCTGCGTCAACGGTTCGGCGATGAGCGAAAAGTTTGACAAATCGTCGATAATAAGCGCACAACCCAAGGAATCGGCGCACAGCTTTCTTGTCGGCAGGCGGTGGGAATTGTGCGATGGCAGCTGTTTTCTCCGGGTCTGGGCGAACACCATCCTTACTAACGATGTGACCTAGGAAACGCAGTTCTTCGTTGGCGAAGTGACACTTCTCTGCTTTAGCGTTAGTCCCGATGACTTGATGGCTTCCAGCACTGTCTGCAGTTGTTTTAGGGGATCTTCAAGGTTTGACGAGAAGACAACAACGTCGTCCAAATATACCAAACAAATTTCCACTTGAAGCCTGCCAGGACTGTGTCCATTACTCGTTAAAATGTGGCTGGTGCGGAGCAGAGGCCAAATGGCATCAACTTGAACTCAAAAGACCATCCGCTGTGATAAATGCGGTCTTCTCGCGATCTCTTTCGTCGACCTCAATTGGCCAATGTCCGCTCTTCAGGTCCATCGATAAGAAGTAGCTTGCATTGCAGAGCCGGTCGAGAGTGTCGTCGATGCGGGGAAGCGGGTAGACATCCTTCTTAGTAATGCAATTCAAGCGGCGGTAATCAACGCTGAAGAGAAGTGTGACGTCTTTCTTCACCAAAACGACTGGTGCCGCTCAGGGGCTCTTCGATGGCTGGATTACGTCAGCACGCAGCATTTCCTCAACTTGATCGCGTATGGCCTGGCGTTCTCGCGGCGATACACGATAGGGGCTTGGGCGCAGAGGTCGGGCGTGTTCGTCCGTTATAATGCGGTGCTTGGCCAGTGGTGTTTGTCGTAACTTCGATGATGACGAGAAGCCCTCCCCGTAGCTTCGAACAAGACTGAGAATCTGATCTTTCCTGCTGTGTGTCAATGCCGGGTTGATGTCAAATGTGGGCTGACGGAATTGGTCCGGTGCGACTTCCAGCGTTTGGTCGTGGAGGGTGAATACATCTTTCAAGTCCGCTAATTCGTCGAGAATAGCGATCGTCGTGCCCTTGTTGAGATGCCGGTATTCTTCGGGGAAGTTGGTTACCAGAACCTGAGCTTCACCTCTCCGGAATTTTGCGATGCCTCCTGCGATGCCGACACCTCGTCCTAAGAGCAATTAGATATTTCCTTCGACGATGCCTTCAGCGGTTTCGATATTTGCGCTCCCTACGCAGACTCCGACGCTTTATCGGGGCGGCACGGTCAATTCTCCATCGAGGACGTTTAGAGCGATGTGTTGCGTCGAAGTCGTCGTAGCAGAAATGGCTTTGTCTGCAGAGAGCTTGATGAGCTTGTATCGCAGGTCGATGATAGCCCCATGTTCATTTAAGAAATCCATGCCTAAAATCACGTCCCGGGAGCACTGCTGCAAGACCACAAAGCTGGTGGGGTAAGTACGCCCATTTACGGTTATTCTTGCAGTGCATCGTCCCGATGAAGTAATCAGGTTGCCACCTGCGGTGCGAATCAACGGGCCATCCCAAGGGGTGGTAACTTTCCTGAGCTGAGAGGCTAACGGTCCACTGATGACTGAATAGTCAGCTCCGGTGTCTACTAAGGCAGTGACTCTGCGGCCGTCGACATCAACTTCAAGTTCACTTGTTCGCGTCCTCGTATTGCACGTGGGCCTTAGTGTTCGATCTCGGCTCCGTCGTTTCTTCAGCTCATGGCCGGAGCATACCATTTTTACTTCGCTGGGCGACGGTGTCGGCTTGCACTCTTGTCGTGCTGTCGTCGATGTCGTCGTGTGGAGCGGCAATGAAATAGCTGCGTCGTCGTTAGAGGTCGTCGGCGGCGGAGGATCTTCGTCTTTTCGCTGTTAAGCAACCTCACCTCCAAAGGTTGCTGCCTTTAGTTTCCCCTGCGCGGGCTTGGGGACTTTTTGCGCATACTCTCATCATAGTTACGGCCTGGTGACGTAAAGCGGGCCCTGTACGGCGATGGCGATCTGAACCGACGGCTTGGTGGCGCAATCTCACCGCTACGTAGAGAGTTGTCGATTTCTTGCGGTCGTTCACCTGGGCGTGGTCGTGGAACGTCCACTGCAAATCCGCGGAGACCGATTCGTCGGTACGGGCAGTGGCGCAGAATGTGGCGGGCCTCACCGCAGTGGAAGCATAATGGCTGGTTGTTCGCTGTCCTCCAGGCGTCGCACTTCCTGGGGCTCGGGGGTCGTTGGTAGGCTTGGCGGGCGGGGGCCAATGGGCGGCTTTCAGGAACAGGATGGTAGCGGCGAGGGCTTGGAAAGTCATCACGTTGGGGCGCAGGGGGCGACGTAATGCAGCAGCGTAGTTCATCGCTGTTGCCTCTTGTGCTGGAACTGTCGCAGCCATAGCTTTAGGAACGCTCAGCGCCTGCTGGACCTCTTCACAGACGACGTCCGATAGTGTCGCCACCTGGGGTTGTTGCAATGATGGCATCAGTCGGCGGAGCTCCTCTCGCACGATCTCCCGGATGAGATCCCGAAGGTTCTCTCCGCTTGCAGATGCGCTGGGGTAGTGGGTTGAGCAGTCCGGCTGAAGTGGTCGTTCCTAGTGGTGCATCCGGGTGGCCAACGTCTTCTCGATAGTAGACGCCTCCGTTTCAAATTCCGCCATGGTTTTTGGCGGATTTCGCAGAAGACTTGCAAAAAGCGATTCTTTAACGACTCGCATTAAAAATTTGACTCTCTCACCTTCGGTCATGTTAGGGTCGGCGCGGCGAAAGAGGCGCTTCATCTCCTCAATATACGCCAGGACATTCTCGTTAGGAATTTGAAGTCTTCACTGAAGGAGGGCCTGGGCTTTTTCTTCTCGGACGACGCTTGAAAAGGCAGTCAAAAACGCTTCCTTGAAAATCTCCCAATCCTTCATAGCTGCCTCATAATTTTCGAACCAAACTCGGGCATGTCCTTGAAGAACAAAGTAGACCGGCCTGAGTTTCGCAGCGTCGTTCCAGCCGTTGAATTCTGCCGCACGGTCAGAAAGGTCCATCCAGTCTCCAGCATCTTCATGAGGTCTTCCATGGAAGCAGGGTGGCTCACGGGGTTGGACGACAACAAGCGGTGCTGTAGGCTGGGCCATGGTCAGCGTCGATGCCTTCCAAGATCGAATGGGGTCAGGCAGCAGACCGTGTTCGGGTTGTAGGCCTTGAAGTCGGCGGCTGGCTCGGCGACCTATAGGCTGGTCTTCCAGGGCGACAGGAACACCGCTTGGGTCTTCGCTTGAAGGATCATAGGCAGCACCTCCACCAGATGTCACGTAGTGGTGACAAGGCCGTACACGCCAAAAGAAGACAAAGGCGTAATGGTCCTGAAATAACTGTTTATTGGGGCTGACTTGCGCCCGCAAAAGAACTAAGCAACTCGGCGGCGGCGATAGCAACAAACGCGCTCGTCGGTCGTCGAACGAAGGATGACCGTCACACTCTTCAACGCTCAATTTAAAGGCTGCTCAGAACAATCTAGATAACGTCGCAAACAGCTACCAGCACAAGCTGGAACATTGTAGAAAGACACACGAGTAGCTGGAATCTTCTGGACAGATCTCGGTGCATCTTGCGCTACAGCTAAACTGATAAAGGTGTGATTCGCGACATCGAGCATTACCAACAAAGAATACAGAACTGATACGCGATCCAGAATCTGTGTGATAAGGCCATATGGCGGCGGCTGTTAAAAAACAACAAATACAGTTTTGAAGGTTTCGCGGCAATATTCTGGCTATCGTAGCAAAGGCTGGCTCGTTATAGCGCTCTTTAGGGCCATAAAGGCACTTTTTGTTTGTCGTCCCAGTTGAATGTTTAGGGCTCTGTTTTTCTGAGAGCATCCGTCAGGGCACTCGCCATATCAGAATACTTCAGGATATACCTTTGACGGTAGCCGGCGATACCTAAGAACGACCGGATATCGGTCTTTGTGCCTGGCTGGGGAAGTTTCGTATCGCGGCCACCTTTATTTCAGAGAGGCGGCAATGACCCTGTCCAGTCACCTGACCGAGGTAAACGACTTCGGCACACACCACCTGTCACTTGGGAGCTTTGCGCGACCTCTACATCGTCTAAATAAGGGAAAGCGAATTCCTCGAGTCCTCGCAACACTTTGTCCATCAGGCTTGAATAGCAGTATGGCGTCTTTTTTAAACCAAAACTTTTAGGACGGTAAGCTCGCATTGGTGATATGAATGCCGCATACCTACTAGCCTGCTCTTTGAGGGCAACCTGCCATTAACCGATGACAATGTCTAGTGTGGCATTAAACTGAGCGCTACTAACTTTCTCAGTGCGGTTCTCGATGTTCGAAATCGCATAAATTTGATCCTTATATAGTGATGTTTTTTGGCTTTCGGTATACGATGCGAGGACGAGAGAGTTTGCCCAGTAGCTCAAATAAAATCAAGGAACAGGTGTATTCACTCTCGCAACCTCAATAACATCCAGCTCTAGCATTTTCTTTACCTCAGCCTTCATAATATTGCGCTGGCGGGGTGGTACACGGTACGCCTTGGACCGCACTGGCTCTAAATAGGTAACTTCAATGTCATGAGTAAGGGCAGAAGTCCTACAAGACCTGTCACAGAATTGGCTACTAAACTTTTGGAAGAGTTCCTGCAATTCGGTTTCTGCTCAGGCGAAAGCGGTGCTTTAAAGACTAAGTTAGGACAAACATATAAACACTATCCGCAAGAAATTGAACTTAACCGAGTCAATGGCGTCCTGTGTCGACATACACACTTCCAGCCAAGATAAAAATACTTATCTATAATGCATACTTTCTTCCTATTCTTACCTGTTGCATAAGTGTCTGGGGTACCACAACAAAACATGACAAGATATAATTGCACAGAAACGTGCTGTCAGATTGATTGCAAATGTACCATGGCATTCTCATGCGGTTCCTTACTTTAAGCAATATGGTATTTTGGCTGTTGATATATTGCACCGGTTTAAATTATGGGCATACAAAAATTCAGTTAAAGCCAATTATCAACTGTTGCTTGCATTCTTTAATCTACATCAATACACACCAGTGTACAATACACGATGTCTTTTACCCTGGCTTCTGCCCTTTTGCCGTACCTCATATCGTAAGCAGTCATTACCCTATAATTTAGGAAATTACCTTAACATACAGGCAGCAAATATTATGTATATAGAAGACATCTCAAAAGATAAGTTATCTGTCATGTGCATTTTTGAGTCAATTGTGCAACAATTGTTACATCGGTTTGTTGCATTTTAAGGTATGTTACGGCTATTATGTGCATATCTTTTGTTGTGTACGCGATTAGCGTTATACGGTTGTACTTTTTGTTTATTCGTGTTGATGGGGATGTGAAGTTCCCCTTAAGCTTGATGTTCGCGAAGCACACTGCGGCCCATGTATTCTTGGGGCACTGGGTGCTACCTCAGGCTGCATTATGCAGCTTTTTGCCCAGTGTCCTCTCTTCCTACTGTAATGTGTGTGGACAAATAAACTTCAATTCAAATTCAATTCAAGGCGGTAATTAGTTGTTCGCTGTATTCCCTTTCGTCACTATACCCGGTCCCGGAAGCTCGACCGGAGGCTCTTCTGGCCACTCTTTCTTTGAGGCACTCGTACATGGTTCACAAAAGCTTCCATAAAACTATCCACGACTATCTTTTTCCCTTCTTATATTCCCAAAATTTTCGACGGAACGCGTCTGCTGAAAGCCTCACTTTTTAGCAGACTCGATTCACTTTGTCAGAACCCTCTGCCTCCTCTTTTTACACGCCACCGGTTGCGTCTGCCGCCTTAAAGGGTAACAAAGTGAGCAAGCGTTGTGAGCTTGGTTTCCCGAGAATACCCTTGTTCTCGCGTTCGCTCGAAGTTAACCAGGAACAAACCAATGTCATCTTATAGCCTAAACGGCCGCATCAGGTCACTAATGCTGAACGAGTCCCGTTCTCCTGCACCATGATCCCGACTTGCAATACGAGCGCGTTCCATCTGTACCTCGAGATGTTTCATTTTCAAAGTGGGTGGACGCTCTCACTCCTCTTTCTCCCGTTATTCCTTCCGTTCAAGCTGCTCCGTCTCTCTATTTACGTTTCTGTTCCCTCGGTCTTTACGCTCCAGGTTCTCTTTCCCTTGATGTTCCCAATACTCAATGATCACAAGGCATTTCGAAAGCTCGACATCTTCAGCTTCCAACGCAAGAACAGTCTTTAAGCACATCTGGTTTTCTGAGTTAGACAGATTCAGGCCCAACTCCTTCGCAAGCTCCAGCAATTTCTGTTTGGCAACGAATTCAAATTAATAGCTATTCTGAATGCTGCCTTCTCTACTGTACACTATTGCTGCAAAATAACCCAGCAGCAACTACAACACAATTACCCAATTACCAGCTCTGGTTTCTACACTGACAACTCCAGACAAAACTCGAAGAAAGCCCCGTACTTAAAAAACCTGGCAGCCAAGGATTCAGCACAGTTGTTTTACTGCAGGCAACCAATCAAAACACAGGGCTCGTTCACTGCTCCCGGCTTGCTCTGGAGCTGCTCATCACACGTGTCCCGCCTGGGGCACCCCAGCGCTGCTTCCCAGCTGTTAGTTGAGGCTCGGAATCCCTAAGGGTAGCGTTGGCCTTCCGGCTCGGCGTCCAGCGAAGGACATCAGCAGTCAAGGCGAAAGACGAGGCTTCGACTAACAAGATCAACGTTTAATACTGCACCACGTAGGAACAGCTAGAGAAGCAGGCCCTAGAGAAAAGTGACACGATCGCAAAGCAGGTGCCTCGACGTCTGCTCTTGCGACGGAAGCAGCCGCTGCTTTCTATAGACAAAACAGTGCAGAGAGAAAGGGAGAAGGTTTTATGTACTAGCAAGCTTTGCTGACCCAGTTACGGCGGCGTGGAGGAACCTCCTGTAACAGGCCGAGGGCGGCGCTGTCTCTCTCGAACGCTGGACTTGGTTAGCGTGTGCACATACACGCTCGCACACAGATTACTACACGTGGGGCTGGAACCCGTCGAAACAGGCCGGCGGGAGAAAGCGTCGGGCGTCCTAATGCACGACGCATAAATGGTCGAAATGCCCGTTGCTTGACTGATACTCTTGCGTTTGCTGCATTTCGCTGCTGCCGCGTCGGCGGTCGCATACGGCGGTGGCGAAAGTAACAGACTGCCCCGCCGGGGACAGGAGATCCCGATGTGGCAGGGGACTGCATCCGAGGTCCAGAGAGATTGTTGCGATGGCCCGGCTACCCTGAGTCGTCGGACTGCGTTTCTTACGCCAAGTAAGTCAGAAGGCTTCATTCTCTCATCCTGGTGCCTAAAGCACTCTTAAAATGGCTTCCGGAGCGTTTTTCGTCATACCCACAAGCGCCACAACTACGCTGAAAACAACCGGTCAGCCAGCGAGCACGACACAAACTCCACTAGGTCATCCCTCTCTTTCAGCCATCTATCTTAAGGTGTAGCTCAGCAGCACTTGGGAAGCATGCACAAATTTCCGAACGCACTGCGCTGAAAGGACCAAAATATCCGCTGCCTTAACTGATGCTGTTGCATTTGCTACATTTCGCTGCAGCAGCGTCAGCAATCGTACACAAAGGTGGCGAATCGTAACGCACCCTAGCACTTTGATAAGTTATTTTAGGTAAGACATCGATTAATGAAGTGGGAGGAAATGTCAATTGACGTCTTGCATTGACATCGGCATTGACTTGAGGTTGGCCGGCTGTCCACTTCTTAAGGTCCGCAGAATAGCTTCTATTGTTTGAGGAGCAGGTTGGTTTCCATCTCACGTGGTTTCAGTAAAAGATATTAATGACCTGGAAACGTCCTGTCCCAATTACGCAACAAGAGATTGTCCTCTGTAGCTGACGAAATAATTTCTCGTTTTCCTACAATGAACACTATTGGCTACTAACCTGCATGGCGAAAGCGAGAGGCGTAGTGCACCACGTAGTGGCATAGCCACCGGGCCCATGAGAGTATCTTGGTAGGGCGCTACTTATTTAGAGATGGCTAGGCCGATGAGGTGGTGATTGCTGTCTGGTGGCCAGGGCGAAAACGGGCTAGAAATCTGGGAGTGCGGAAGCAAAAGGGGCGTTGCAGGTGGCAAGATGAGAAGCTTTACTCGAGTCAGCATTACGCTGCTGACCCTAGGCGTTAGGGACGGTCCAGCTAGAGCTGAATGTGATCGGTAGCAGCATGGCGACGGCGAAGAAACCATTGATAGGCTCCATGCCAAGAGCAAGTGGTGTAGTGTATCACGTTGTCGCGCAGACGCCAAGCTCACTTATTGCGTCGACAGCACTCCAATAATAAACTCCTATATTGCCCTCAATATATTATATGAGTGCCACTCTATAATGTGTTGTATTTCTTGTCTTTTCAGGCCAAAAAAAATGCGAGCTGTACCAGTGGGAGGACTATGTATATAAAACAATTAAACGCGTACAAAAAGGGAACGCTTATTATCATACATGTGAAACTGAATTTTACCAATATTGCCAAGACCATCAGCAAACATCAGTACTTGTTTATATTACGGAACTGTGCAAAAATAAATTTCCGCCTCCATTGTAAGGTCATCCCCTTCGAAGAATCGCAGAAGCGGTTTGCATTGCTCACTACTGAAACAAGAGTCTAAAACAGCTGTCTAACATGTCCGTTAAGACTGTGGCCTACCTGCAGTGCATAAAATACAAGGGATTCATAAGCGTACAGGAAAGCGCCGGCCCCAACGTTGACACAACTATTCTACTTATCGTACTTCCGTAACGTTCCAAAAACATACATAAATCAGTGGGAACGAACACAACTTTTTCTGATCTGTTGACAGAGCTCGTACCAGCAATCGTTTGGTCAGGCTGCATGCAGTGTCCTCTCTCACACTTTTACATGTCTGATGCTGTATGTAATTCGTAAATACGTATTTGAACTTCAATTCTTAACAAGACTGCCTATTTGTCTTCATGCAAACTGAATAATAATAATAATAATAATATTAATAATAATAATAATAATAATATTATTTGGTTCACAGGAATGGAAAGGCGCAGTATCTGTCATACTTGCTTCTGTAACACCTGAACTGCGCCGTACGAGAAGGAAGGTGAGATTGAAAGTGGAAAGAGAGAATGAGCAACCATAGTGGAGGGTTACGGAGTAATTTCGACGACATGGGAATCTTTAACGTGCGCTGACATCGCACAGCAAAGGAGGAGGACGCGGTGAAGGGTGGCTGTTAATGGCCCTTCGGGGCTGAGACTGGGTCAACGCCGCTTGCCGCGGGGACTAGCATGCCATCGAAGTTTATCTGTTGTAGGCTGTCATTGTTGTGTTGTTGTTGTGGCTGTAGGAAGAAGGAAAAGAAAATGCACGGGCCTGCTACTGGCTCTGTAGCTGAGCCACCTCCGCTGCAGCCGCCATCGCTTAGGTGGTGGACGACGGCTGTTGCGGTGCGCGTCGTTCTCTCCCACTTCTTTTTCTTTCTTCTCTACTTATCTTCTGTTCGCACGAGGCAGCGGAAGTGGCTCAACTACAGAGCCAGTAGGAGGCCGTGCATTTTTTTAGAGCGCAGCTCTTTGGCGTCCGTTCCTGGGTTTCGCGTCGGTGTCGGCCTCGTAACCAGCTCCGCCCCCTTTCATCCCCCCAGCGCTAGCAGCGATCGACTGATACCGCTGGATGCCGCTGATGCCGCTAGAGAGTCAAGATAACGTGACTGCATAGAACACCGTCGCCGCCATGCAGAAAGAGGAGGGGAGGGTCCCCCCCCCCCTGTTCCTGTGTGGCGGATAGGGTGCTCTTCAGTTGCCGACGCGCCGGTTATTTCACGTAGGCCCCGGCACGTCGACGAATACGTGACCACCTTCCCACGGTTAGACCTGGTTCTTGGCGCTGCGGAAGCCAGGGTATCATATTGTTTGCATCGGCATCGGCGGCGTTGTCCCTGAAACCAACTCCGCAGCTGGGGTTGAGTCACTATCGGCGTCAGCAGCATCAGTCAGTCGCTGCTATCTCTTCCCTCCTCCCTTTATCGCGTTGTCCGCTTGCTACGCGCGCTTCTGCCCCCATCGTTTGCCGATGGGTGTACACGCCGCCCCCCTCCCCCCTCTTCCTGCGAGTCTCCATGTCAAAGCGCCGGCTCGAACATAATTCCTTTCTTCGCTCCTCCTCTAATGCAACCTCTGTGCGGTGGCAATCAGAGAGCCAGATCGGTGGCGGCGGATCTGTATATGTGCACCGCCCGAGCCGAAATTGCCACTGCGAAATTATCTGCCAGTTCTTTCTCAGCCATGAGCGAGACGACCGGTGAAAGTCCTCCGTCTGCCGCCGCCGCCGCCGCCGCCGCTGCTGCTGCTGCTGCTGCTGCTGCCGCTGCTGCTGCCGCTGCTGCTGCCGCTGCTGCTGCCGCTGCTGCCGCCGCTGCTGCCGCCGCTGCTGCCGCCGCTGCTGCCGCCGCTGCCGCCGCTGCCGCTGCCGCTGCTGCTGCCGCTGCTGCTGCCGCTGCTGCCGCTGCTGCCGCTGCTGCCGCCGCTGCCGCTGCCGCTGCTGCTGCCGCTGCCGCTGCCGCTGCTGCCGCCGCCGCCGCCGCCGCCGCCGCCGCTGCTGCTGCTGCTGCTGCTGCTGCTGCTGCTGCTGCTGCTGCTGCTGCTGCTGCTAAACGAGCTGCCAGAGCAGAGGCCCAGCGCCGTCGCCGCCAGAATCCAGAGCAGTAAGCGAGGCTGAAGCAGAAGCTCATAGCCGCCGTCGAGAAGACCCTGCCGTTCGCACCGCCGAAGCGGAGGCTCATCGCTACCGTCGAGAGCAACCAGGTTTAAGCGAGGCTGAAGCAGAAGCTCATCGCCGCCGCCGAGGAGGGAGTCTTTGTTAAAGGAATACGTGTGAAAAATAAAAAAAAAATTCTGTGATATCGCATACATGTGTTGCTCGATTTCTTTGCCTCAATCTATCGAAAAGGTGAAACAGCTTATTTGCTGCGCTCAAATTTCGCATTAGGAAGTAACGTAATCGTCGGTAATTTTTTTTCCTTTTTCCTACAGCCACAACAACAACATTGCACAGCACATTGTAGGCCACCGTTGCACCCGCCACCGCTTCGGTGGTGGACGACGGCTGTTGCGGTGGGCGTCTTTCTCTCCTTTTTCTTTCTTCTCTATTTTCTGTTCTGTCCTCACAAGGCACCGCATAGGAGCCCCGCCGGGGTGGTGCAGTGGTAGGACGCCCGTCTACTGTGCCGGAGTACTCGGGTTCGAACCCGACCTCGGCGGCTGCGTTTCGATGGAGGCGAAACGAAGAGGCGTCCGTGTGCTGTGCGATGTCAGCACACGTTAGAGATCCCCAGGTGGTCGAAATTACTCCGTAGCCCTCCACTACGGCTCCTCTTTCTCTCTTTCCACTTTCACTCCAACCTTTCTCCCTTTTCCCTTACGGCGCGGTTGCGGTGTCCACAGAAAACAAGTGAGACAGTTACCGCGCCTTTCCCTTCCTATAAATAAATCAGGCACCGCACAGGAAACGAAGTGGCGTCCGTGTGCTCTGCGATGTCAGCGCACGTTAAAGATCCCCAGGGGGTCGAAATTACTCCGTAGCCCTCCACTACGGCTCCTCTTTCCACTTTCACACTTACCTTCCTCCCTTCCCTTATGGTGCGGTTGAGGTGTCCACAGAAAACAAGCGAGACAGTTACCGCGCCTTTACCTTCCTATAAATAAATTTAAAAAAAATGCAGCGGAGGTGGCTCAGCTACAGAGCCTGTAGCCGGCCCATGCATTTTCTTTTCCTACTTCCTGCAGCCACAACAAACAAAAACGACGCCTCTTCGTTTCGCCTCCATCGAAACTCAGCCGCCGAACCCGAATACTCCGGCAAAGTAGCCCGGCGTCTCACCACTGCACCACCCCAGCGAGGCTGCACGCTGAATGATATCTGCTTTTTGGGTTACGTGAGGCCATTCCGATGGAAACCAAAGAAACCACTTCAATTCAGCCATTAACTATCATTGGGGTCGAAGGCCATTGACTCCGAGTTTCAAAAATATCAAAAGACAGCGAACATATACATGGCAGCAAGTGCCTTCACTGTCGCCTGAGGCCAAGCTCAACCTACAGTCAAGGGCTGCAGGCAAGATTCCCAATGATCTAAGTAAGAGGCACCTTCGGGGACGGTTTTCGATGACGCGATCATACTAAAGGCCGAAGGTCTCTAAGCATCGACACAGATATTGATGAATGAATTTGCTGTGCTTTGGTAGGGTGGCTAGGACATAACATTAAATGGCGGATGATAGTAATAAAAGCATGATGGCGAGCGTGCACGACAGAGAGAGTATGGAAGGGGTCGGGAACTGCAGCGAGCTGTCGCAAAGTTTATCGCCGGAGCTCTAATTGAGGTAGCGCCGAGGCTGCAAACTCACTCGCTTGACATTTTCACATAGAGAAATTTTGTGCCAGAAAATCTCGGAATTTGTCGAAGGAACTCCAAGAGTTGCAATGCTTTGAGATTAATCCAGCAGTAAAATGACGATGACGAAAGGCACCCAGACATCTTTGAGACCAGACATTGATAATAAACTTTGAAAACGGCTAGCCACGATCTCCTAACGTTCTAATGTCTTAAATGTAACGAAAGTAGCGTGCGACGCAGTTGTGTTGCAAAAGTTTATAGAAGTGGGGAGAATTTTCGCGACGTAAGAAAAACCAGACGAGAGCAACTTTACTTATGTGGGTATTAACAGTGTGTCAGGGTCCTTCTCCGCGTCTTTGGGGCACTGAATTAAGCAGCAATAACTTTATAAGTGCCGTTCCCTAAGCTCTGAGAATTTACAAAGAAAAGCTGAATCGCTTCCATTGTAAGAGCAGCGCTCATGAATGTTCTAAAACTAAGCAAAATTAGGGCACAAGTGCTCTCATTCTCTAAGCGAAATTGTGCCTTGACTGCATTGAGACACAGTAAGTCTTTTAGGGCTTACGGCTATCATGAGACCCGTCGCAGTACACTGATACGGGATGCCCTGTTTTTACTCTCGGGTGATTACATTCATTGACACTGTCGTCCGTGAGTTGTTCAGCGGGGAAGCTGAGTGGATGTTTTAGGTTCATGTTGCTAAATTCACTGATTCACCTATTCGTTCGATCTTTCAGTGGCACATTGGTGGCATGCTGTCCGTGCCATCGCATTCTGTTGCCCGAGAGCTGCGTCAAAATGGGCTGCGACGAAGCTCGGTGAAGTCAGGA
The DNA here is from genome assembly GCF_055883805.1 of Amblyomma maculatum. Taxonomy (NCBI): domain Eukaryota; kingdom Metazoa; phylum Arthropoda; class Arachnida; order Ixodida; family Ixodidae; genus Amblyomma; species Amblyomma maculatum. Next base: position 156,989,692 of record NC_139353.1, on the reverse strand, counting down.
GTACTGCTAGCGCTTGAACTGGTCGTAGGTTGGCTGGATGGCGATTGGTGCAGGCCGTCTGCAGCGCGTTCCGGTCCATGCCCTCTACGCTCGACTCTTTGGGTGTTTTGCTATGTAATGCTAAGAAATTGTTCCTTGATTCTGTGGTGTTCTTGTTGTAACCCGGTAGCGTTAAGGGCCCCGTGTCGCAGAAAAGTCGGTGTCGTCATCGGCGACCGCCGTCCCACGTCATCCGGCGTTGGCCGTGAGCGAAAAATCACAGAAACATTAATAAATAAAAACGAGTAGGAAAAATTTGGAGGACGCTTAAGCTTCGCCTTAAAGAGTGGAACACGATAGCGTTATTGCACCTCGTTCACACCGCCCACTCATTCGCTCGGTATGCTCTTGAGTCACACAGCGTTCGGCGCGGCAACGAAACGTGCGCCTGAGCAAGCGGAACGAACCAAAGAACTCGGTGTCTCGGAGGGAGAAAGCCGGGCAGCGACGCGCCATGAAGGCGGACGCGATCATGGGGCTGACGCTTTGATGGGATCTCGCTTGGGAGCACCACGCAGAAGCATGATTCCTCGGAAGCAGCTCGGCACACATCGCAGGGGACGCTTTCCCAGCAGAAGCGCTACGGCGCAGGGATCACGTCAGAGGCGTCTGGCATCAGACGCTGCACCTAGCAATCGCGCTGTGAGCGGAAAGAGGAGCCGCGTCACCTAAACACCACTGTTCGAGTAATGCACGCTCATTGTTGGAAGGGGAGAGAGCGAGAAAACTTAGTAAACGCAAGGGTATTGGGGCATCCTCGCACCGGTACCCGCGCGGCCCGAAGGGGAGAAGCGGGTGAGGGAAGATAGTGATCTAAAGAAAGGAAAGACGCTTGATTCTACAACCCGTGAGGGTGGACGGCGAAACTTCAGGGGCGAGTGGCGCGCCACGTGTCGGGGCAGCGCCGCACCGTGCAAGGAGGGGTTCTTCTGTGTTTGCCGCAAGATGGCTCTGCATGTGCGCAGAGCGCAGAAGAAATGCAGCGGAAACGTACTTCGCTACTCGTGTAACTGCGACTTCTGTAAGTAACATGCTCATAATTACCGATATACACCGCAGTATAACGTTCTACGGCACGTTTCTAAGGCAACATCGCATTCACTAGAAGTGCTTTTGTACCACTTTCAAGCATTAAACTCGCGGCTGGGTGGTAGCGTCTCTGTCTCACATTCCGGAGACCCTGGTTCGATTCCCACCCAGCCCATCTTGGAAGTTGCTTTTTATTTATGAAGTGCATGCCGGGATTTATCGCTCACGGCCAACGCCGCCGACGCCGACAACACCGGCTTTTCTGCGACACGAGCTCCTTAACGCTATCGCGTTAAAAATCGCCGACCTCAGGAATCGAACGTGGGCCTTCGGGGTGCGAGACGAGCACGCTAACCCCAAAGGCGCGCCTATTGCTTGTGGTGTTGTCTCAGAAATGTCCCTTAGATAAGTGTATCGTGGCGTATAATAATTATGAGCATATAAATTACAGAATTACAGAACACGCAGTTAAGCGAGTGGTAAATTACTTTTGCGCTGTACTTCCTCTTCGCTTGGCGTATCATGCGTGTGGCGCACGAAATAAGATAGAGCATGGCCTCCGAGATCTTCATCGCGCCGGCTCGGATCGACAACGATATTGCCGACGAACTACGACTGCAACTTGAGGCCCGCGCATTTCGGCAAGTTGGCTGGCAGCGCTTCTACGTTGCGGAAGGAGTAATAAATAAAAATGAGTATAAGAAGTTGCTGTATGTAGGAATTCGAAACAGAGCCTCCCTTCTCAGTGCGCGCCTCAGCCGCATTGTGAGCGAAGGAACGCTTGTACGCGCGAACTGGAGCCGAGTGTGAGTGAGTGAAAAACTTTATTAAGTATATTTAAGGGAGGGGGATGGTAGGTGGGGTCCCTAGTCCGGGACTCCAGCGGCTGCCGCTGCTACCCGCGCACGTGTCACGATGGCCCGTTGGACCTCTAGTCCAGAGCTGGATAGGGCAGCCTCCCACCCCTCAATTGTTGGCACTGCATTCGGATCATCTGGAGGATTGTGTGGGCAGGTCCACACCATGTGGTGCAGGCCTGCCTTTTCCCCGCAATATTTGCATTTGGGGTCGCAGAACCCGGGGTGTATTGCGTTTAAACGGGCTGGTGTGTTATATGTACCTGTCTGTAGGCGTCGCCATCTAACTTCCTCCTCTTTGGAGAGCCCCTTGGCTGGGGGTGGATATTTTCTGCGAGAGAGTCTGCAGTGCTGTAACCTCTCCGCATACGTCGCCAGAGGGCCGGGATAGGGCGGTGTGGAGGATGGAGGGGTCGAGTCCCGGGGGAGGAGAGCTCGGGCAGCGGCATGGGCGCACTCGTTCCCTTCCACGCCTTGATGTCCCGGTGTCCAGACGAGGCATTTGTCTTGTTCGGGGTGTCCATAATTTTTCAATATTCTGGCAGCCTGGGGACGTATTCGCCCTTTGATGTAGTTGCGGTAGGCAGCCATAGAGTCTGTTATTATATAGGCGCAGGTGGTATGCGTGGCGGCAAAAGCAATGGCCACCTCCTCCGCCATTTCTATATTGTCATCGCAGATGGTGAGGACATCAACCAGTTCTTGTTGGTGAATCACAACCGCTACCGTGTACCCCGCTTCTGACTTTGCTGCGTCTACGTAGTAGGATGCTGTGTCCGTCCCGTACTTTTCCTGGGTTCTCTCTCAAAGACCGCTAGGGGAAGCGATGACGTCACCGCTGGGGCATGAAGCGTCGGAACATGAGCTCGCTCTTGAGAGACGTGTGATGAAAACGGTTGCGTCCACCAGTGCCGGGCGCACTACGGTGTCTCTTGTGCTGTCGCGTTCCATTCTTAAAGGCGCACCTTAAGCGTCCTCCAATTTTTTTTTTAAATTTTTATGGATTGTTTATCAACCTTCACATCGATAGTCAGCTCGTCGTTGTTGAAGCTGGCCCCGAGTAATTTTCCAGGGTATCTGCTGGGCTTCGCTGCAGTTGAAAACGTGATGCACTATTCAGCAGCAGCCGCTGCTGCAAAATACGGGGGTTGCACACGGTCAACGGTAGCGTGGCTTCCAGCGCATCTTCGGCACGGCGCCTCGCATCTTTCCGCTCAAATAATCACACATGACCTTGTAGTCTTGCACCGAGAGGAAGTTTGGAATATGCTCCTTCCATTCCATTTTTCAAAGTCGAATACCTGTGCCGATTCCTGGACGGCCCTTGAACGCCGGTTTAAGCACATTTTATACGTTGCCGTGCACTGATCAGGTGGTGTCGATTATCGTAGCCGCCACACACAGTGACAATCGGAAAACTGACACGTGAACGATTATAGGGCGGACGCGTATTGCGGGGACCGCCACCGTTGCTGAGATTGACGTCCCCGGGTCTGGAGCTTCGATGCTGCAATGTATAGGATAGCCCCAACGCTGAACTTTAATCCATCCACATGCTGGAAAGACTTCGTGCTGGCTGGGCCTGCTACTGCTACCAGAGCATCGATGAAAGCATCAACGGCGCCACCCTCGTGTTTTTCCAAGACGAATCAATGAGCCTTGGGTAGGAGTCGAGCGTACCCATCAGACAGCAGAACGCAGCCCTAGCTCCCACGGCTAAATCCTGTGGTGCCCAGTGTGATGTTATGGGCCCATGTCCGTTCAGGAGCTCTGGGCAGGTATGATATCAGGTTTACAGACACACGCACGCTTTTCTTTTCTTGACCATAGAAGTCACTGACACACGCATGCAGCTTAGCTTAAGGTCTAATGGAACAGGTCTAGAAAAACGTCCTATTATGACTTGATCAAATGTCACAGCAGCCGAATCCGACGGTGCCCTGCAGTCCGGTTGTGGCGATGGCCGACCAACGGAGACGTCTACTTCCTGGAACGTTGAGCAGGAAACACGTCCGTGATCTGGTTCCCTGGAGACCAGCTGCCAAGTTATGACGCTGGCCCTGTTTACGCCGGGCGTAAGAGTGCCAGGTACTGCAGCAGGCCACGTCCAAGTACTGCAGCGGGTTAAGTGCGGCGGTCAGGCGCGATGGTGCAGGCGAGCTACCTCTTGGAGTTGTTCACAGGATAGTCGAGCGCTGTGCGGCACTAGACCCCAGACCAGGTGTCCAGTAGGTGCTGGCGAGCCGGCCTTTGACGCTAGGCCCAGAACGATGAAGACAACCGGCCAGCGACGCTCTGAAACATCCGTCCTTTTCTCCTGTCTCGAACAAACTCATGCGCACTGGTTCGCCTCGCACGCTGCCAGTCCTTTTCCACGAGCAACCCGTGCACTCGCACACACAATAACTATCATCTCAACCTCCCCACGTTTGAAGACAGTTCCTTTGCAACTGTTCTGGGGCCGGGGAGGGGGAAGTCGTGGCTGGAGAAGAACGAACTGCACAAATAATAACCATTCCGTCCTCTGCGTTGTCCTCAACTTAAGTTGAACCCTCTTGGTTAGCCCCCACGTTACAGCCCCATTGGAGAGCACAGATAAGATGCAACTATTGTATACATTCCTCTTGAGCGATACCGGTAAGCTGCTAGTTGTAATCTGAGAGTGCTTGCCAAATGCGCTCCATCCCAATCTCATTCTTCTTGTTATTTCCTTTTCATGGTCCGGATCTGCGGTTACTACCTGTTCTAAGTAGACATATTCGCCTACTACTTCCAGTACTTCGCTACCTAATGTAAACTGCTTTTCCTTCCCGAGGCTGTTGAACATTACCTTAGTCTTCTGCATATTGATTTGCAAGCCTACCTTTCTACTTTTCCTGTCTAGGCCACCAATGATTTTTTGAAGTTCATCTCCTGAGTTACTTCGAAAGGCAATGTCATCACCAAATCGCAGATTACTGAGGTATTCTCCATCTACCCGTTATCCCAAACTGCAACCATTCCAATTTTCTGAATTCTTCCTCTAAGCAAGCTGTGAATAGTACTGGGGAGATCGTGTCTCCTTGCCTAACACCTTTCTTTATGGGAGTTTGGTTGCTTTCTTTATTCAAAACTATGGTTTCAGTGCAATCACTATATATATCTTCTAGCACTTTCACGTACGGCTCGTCTACACTTTGATATCGCAATGCCTGCATCAACGCCGAGGTTTCTACGGAGTCAAATGCTTTTTCGTAATCAATGAATGCTATGTATAAGTTGTGAGTTATAGCATGTTGTATATTTCTACACTTAGGCGGTGATTTCAGACGGTGGGTGCTAGCCTTTACTTCTGCATATCCATTAACATGTGTTTTGTACCGAGAGCTGTATTTGCCAGTCTCGCCATTGCGCCATGCCTGTCCCTGCCTGTTCTGTTTGAAAAAAGGAGGAGGAGGAGAAGGAGAAGACAAATAAAAAAGATGGAGAGGAAGAGGAAGAGGGAAAAGAAATGAGGGAGAAGACGAGCGACCACAACTAGTTGCTAGGACAGAAGGTTCGTTCGGACGTTGTGACGGCTGTGTGCCCCGGAGTTCGGCGTAGAGACGATGGCATACTTTTAGAACTCTTCTACTCCCGAGTGAGAATGGTCAACGGAGAGAGGCAAGGGTGCTCATACGTGAAGTGCTTCCCCTATGCCATAAAAAAAATGAAACTATAGCGTAAACTACTATGTGCAAAAGCGAAGTCTTTACTACTTAGCCGAACCTAAGCGTAGCCACGCAGATTCCTCTCGCGTAACTCGAGACTTAACAACATACAGAGAAATTTTAGAGCACTACATATTGGGTAGGAGAACTCTCCGTCCCCCTCCCCCAAAGCTCTCTCACAAGGAAGGAAGAAGTAATCTGGAAAAAACTGCAAACGGTTACCTTGCGAAACCCGTATATCCTACACAAATGGCACCCTGAGGTGCACTCTTCCAAGTGCAAAAAACTGTGCAGGCATAGCGACCCTAGATCACTTGCTCTGGGCTTTCCCACTGCTAAACGGTGTACTTGGAAGCAAAGGGTCATGGGAATCCTCCCTCCATAGCCGGAAAGAACAAGCCCGAAAATAAGTAATCGGCCAAGCCCAGGCCGCCGACGGAAGCCAACTGATTCCAGCCGACGTCCAAGGGGAGATATACGGTGAAAAGGGGAGCTGCGTCTCACTCAATCAGCCATACTCTTTGATAGGTGCAAATAAAGTGCTTGCTCTCTTTCTCTCTCTCTCTCTCTCTTAACTGCAGGTTTAACCACAAGCATATTCTAGCTGAAACGTGGGTATGCGCTTTCGCATAAAACATATATTTTACCTCCTGCAAGTCACTGAGGGAGGCAGCTTGAGTGCTGATCGCCACTGATGCTATTATGAGACGTTGAAGAGAAAGCATGTCTAAACAAAACACATACCGCAGTCCTGTACCTGCAGCATGCAATACACCAAGTGCTTGACTTCGCACATGTTTTTAATCCCCTCATTGCGACATATTTAGAACTTATTGACAAAATCGCAATGTATCATCGCAGAATCGCTCTTCACGTAGTGGCAAAGTGCTATACAACAGCTGAAAAAGCTATTCCTCAGCAGCCGCAACATATATGATTTGATGATTTGATGCATGTTGCCTTAGTAGTGGGCTACTGAGAGCTATTCCTCGCGGTTTCTTAATGCATTGTCCAGGTTTCGCAATAGTTTTCCTAGCTTTACTTTGGAAATGAAAGAAGAACAATATATATAGCTTCGCTCTGATTTGAGACCGATAGGATCTACAGTGCTGTTTTCAAACGTGTGAAATAGAAACAAAATTTTACATTTCCTTATAATAGTCTTATCAATTATTACATAATTCCTTTATTGGTTTTAGTGGCTACGCATGAATGTATGAATTCGTGTGTCAGGTATTTTTTATATTCCTTTCTGATTGCTATATAATGCTCGCAAGAGATGAGTTGGTGCTATCTGTGTAGGAGAGTTTTACACAAAGGTTAGCTGTAGGGCTATCAAAGCGCATATTTATTACACGAATAAATAACTAAAACATCCTATCCTCACAAAACAAACGGAGACAAAAGAGCAAGTTTATAGATGGCAGGACAGTCGCTGATTTACCAACTTAATTTTATTGAAATGCAGGAAACAATTTATACAATAAGGACCCCAAACGGACCTTACCAAAAGCGCCATGACAACTTGCTCAGCAAAACACCCATTAAATTTATCACTAGAGGAGAGATCGAAGCCGCAGCTCCAAAAACAGAAAAGATGCTGCCCCCCCCCCCTCATAGGACGAAAAAAACATTATTGTTATAGCAAAACCAGAGTAAGATTATCGAAGAAAAACAGAGCCACATGCATAGCAAAAGCCAGTAACAGAAAAGTATAACCACTAACAAATCATCACCACAAGAAGCCAAATGATAAAACGTGCCGCTTTCAAAAATCTCCACAGCCACGGTACGACACAGAAAAAATCGTGCCGTGTGCCTTACTCCCGGGGGACAAGTGAAGCTCTTGAGTGTATATTTGCGAAATACAGTGTGCGCATCGCGCACATGCCCTCCAGCAAGCTGAAACAAAAGTTTTGCCACGTGAAAGATTGTCTGGAGCGCCCCCACTACTCGGGAGTTACCTATAAGATGGCTTGAAAGGACTGCAATGTTTCGTACATTAGCGCGTCCGGTGATTTCAGAACAAGATTAGGAGACCATAACAACGACGTCAAAAAAAGTCGCGCAGCCTCCAACGTGCTTTTTGAGCATGCTCAAACGACTAATCACACCATTGATTGGGACCACGCCAAAATCTTGGACACGAAGAAATCGTTATCTTTACGGTTGCTTCTGGTAATCTTTTTACATGCAGACTATGACAAATGTTATTAACCGAAGAACAGTCTCCCAGATACCTACGCGCATTCACTACGCTGTTAAGCACGCTTATCAGAGGCGGCCCATTCCGCACATTCTTCATTATAATCAAGAAACCCGTAGTGGTCCCGAACCATCATGTTTTAAACAATTTTTTTTTCAGCACTAGCTAATGTATGCTTTCTTCAGCCACAACAACTGATATGGCGCTGTCATTCAAAATGGCAGTTTCATTCTTAGTTAAAGAAATTACTGGCTGACTAACGCTCCATTCATGGCCCCAAGAAATACGCCATGCTTTGATAACCGCCTTCTGCGTGTTTCTTTTTTTTTCGTGTGCTATTATCGCTCAATAATGTGCTACGGCTCCCACTGAAAACCGCATTGTGGATACCAAGCCGATTCACAGCCACATGTCTTGCATTTCCTGCAGTGTTCTGCAAGATGGCCGCCTGCATGCCACCTGAATTTATTGTTCCTAATCGAATAATTTTATTTGCGTAGTCTGCGAATGCATTTCACCTTTTGGAGGCTAGACATAGAGCTGGATACTTTATCTCGCCTCCAGTGATAAGTTTATTGGCGTTTTGCGGAGCGGGATCTCATGGTTTCAAGTATTGTTTTCAATAAATTTGCGCGCTGCCCTGTAAACAGACACACATGGAAGCAGGAAAACTGACGTACACAAGACAAGCGTGTTTGTCCTGTGTGCGTCAGTTTTCCGGCTTCCTTGTGTGTCTGTTTTGAGCTCAAAGTGCTTGAAATATTCAACCCTCAAGCCCCCATTGCTGCTTTTCTTGCACTTATATCTCAAGGTTCTTTTCGTAACTGGACACGTGATGGTTTTGATTGTATAAACTGCGGCCTGAATTTCAGTATACATTTAGTCCGTAGTACGTACAGCTCTTGTCCTGTCGTCTATATGCCTTTTTTGTGACCTGCCCCTTTCCATTTGCACTTTTATAAGCATGCAATGCAAAACAGCCACGTCAAGAAGGCTTTTACTGCGTCTCTTCAGCGTTCGCTATATAAAAACTCTACGCGGTTATGAATATTTGAAAAGGGGGCTAACTCAAATAGATTGGGGCCTATAGTCTTGCGATATTTATTTCAGTAATACTGCAGATTCTATTCTGGATTATTACAGCAGGGTCGCTAACATCTAAAAATACAACAATTAAAGTACAGAGCATAGAGCTGTGTAAACGGGCGTTGTAGAAGTCGTTCAGTTAATAGCGTTGATAAAAATGGATTCACGGGTAGCATCAGAAAATACAAAACAAAAAACATAAGTAACACAAATACGCTGCATGATACATTTCAGAACAATGTTTGTCATGAGTTCCGGTAGAGAACAACTAGTACAAAATAGTGGTAGGTTTGGTTTAGCTGTGGGCTTTAACGTCCCAAAGCGACTCAGGCTATGAGAGACGCCGTAGTGGAGGACTCCGGAAATTTCGACCACCTGGGGTTATTGATGTGCACTGTCATTGCAGAGCACACGGGTACCTTGTTTTTCGCCTCAGTCGAAAATGGGCTGCCGCGGCCGAGACTTCATCCCGCATAACTGGGCGCAGTAGTCGAGTGTCCTAACCACTACACCACCACGGCAGGTAAAATAGTGTACACTTGAAACTGTACATCCAGTAGCTTTGTTTCATATAAGTTCAAGAAAGTTTTAAGCGTTGACTAAGTAACCCATGGTGTTATGTTACTCCATTCTTTAGTTGGTAACGAAAAAAAAAAACGATATTAAATGCAATCTGTGTGGAAAATATATTCTTCTAGCGATCTATTCTTCTATCTACCAAAAATGCCACAGCACTTTCCATTCTTCCCTCTCGCTTTCTCTGAAGCGCCAAGTGCCAATTAGCGTGTTTTCCTTAGGCCGAGTATTTTACTCATCCCTGTATTCTTCTCACGCGACGTCTTGCAAGCACTAAAGAGCCCAGCGATGCACCGTTCATCAAAGTTGAAGGTTTATGCTGATGCTGTAAATGGGTCTGATTAAACAGGAGGTTACAAAAAGAGGTGCCGAAATGTGGCACTGTAGTAAGACGTCTGTAGTGCTTTACGTTTGGCAAGATGAACCTTCATGTCACAGGCCTCTGCATAACACTAATGCCGGGATGGCTAGCTTTGAGGAGCTTTTCAGATTTGACGTCGAAAAGCGGTGCCAACAAAAGGCCGTAGAGAACAATTGGAGAAACTGCACATGGTAGTGTCCGAGCAGAACGGCAGAGGCACTGGTGACAAGAACAGGAATTCAGGGTGGGCATGTAGGGCTTGAAGGTCACTGCGTACCCCTTCAGTTGCAGGCCGTGCTGTGAAGTGTAGCGTGCCCAATGCAAGAGCATCGATATGGTAAAGTGCACCGGCGGCCCTTACACGAGTCCTTCGATGCGTCTCATATCCACCGTACCTCAGCGATAAACCGTAGGTGCAATACGTCTCGTGCGGTGCATGAGCTTTGATTCACACGAAACGCAAGCGGCTTTTGGTCCGTGAGCACATGAAAAACGGATGCTTCCAAAATGTTGCCCAAATAGCGAATGGCCAGGTAGAGGGCTATATACTTAAAGCCATACTCACTGTAGCGTGTTTCTGCAGGGTTGATCTTCTGGGGATCTCGTACAGTGTATGAGCATTCATTCACACGAAAGGCGAAGATTACTGGTACTGAAGTAAAACTTGTTGCTGGGCTAGCAGGTACGTTTCGACCAAAAACAGGTTAGCGTGAAAAAAAACCTGCATGAGAGAGAAAGACAGGACGACGCACTACTGGTAACTGAAAATTTTATTGAAGAAAACACAAAACGTATAGATTTTCTGTCACACCACCTTTCGGCTCCCGTACATATCGGAAGGATAGGTTTTATCGCATGATAATGATATCTATGTGAAAAAAAAAAAAAAATCTGATTAAGGTTACTGAGTCTTTAAAAGCTTAATCACAAAAAAACCGGGTTTTCTACAGAAAATAAGGGGACGAAGCGGCATGCAAATGCAAAACCCAGAAAAAAAAAAGAAACTCCTATAAACCGAAATAAGTATTTTTGTTGCGCGATTACTTCGCACCACAGCGGAACAGACAAGGAACTGTGGTGTACCGCCAAAGTGATGCGGAGTTGATAATGAAGGAAATGAAACCGACGAAAATGCAATAAACGCTTAAAAAAGAAATGAACACAAAACAACATTAGTCTTCATAACAACCGTTTAGTCCTATTATAACACCATGAAGAGCACAATAATTAATGCCTTGTTCTTTGCTCAAGCAAAGTGCTCCAAAGAGCCTTATTCAGTTTTATATACGAAAAGAGAAGCGTCACTGACACAATTTTGGCCCTTCTTTATGATCAAAAAAATTCGAGGAGATTTTGGCGACTAAAGTGATGAAGGGCGAAAGCCTCAGTGCTGCATTCTGCTACGCGACTGTTGCTCATGTAGCTATGAATGCTGCTACAAGTAAAGCGAGCGACTACTCTCACATTCTGCGAGTGCATTTATGCTGCTAATTGTATCCTCGCAATCGTTCTACGTGTACTGTTGTGCGGTTGATTTTACCGGGTGCGTGGCATTATTTAGTAACTAATTATATATGCAAATGCCACTAATTAGCGGTTAATAAATATTTTGGTATTAATTAGTACGTATTATTTTATTAGTAATTATAAGTCAATAATAATTAATCATTGACTAGTAATTATTTATTGAATTACATATGGACGTATAAGGCATGCATTCGCGCATACATTGGTGGTGCTCTGTGATTGCTGGAGACATTCATTACGTCATCCCGTCTCGACCACTCAGAGCCGCCGTAAAATCGTGACACTTTTGCTGATGACAACGATGAGGGAATAAAGGCCTTCACCTTAAAAGGCTGCTGGTAGTTAGCGGGCTACACATTCGCGGCTTCTGCCTACAAATAGTTTCTTCGCAAATGGGTGCGCATGAGCGTAGAGTGCAGCCCTTACAATGAAACCAAAGATCTGACCCCGTTCCAGCGCCCATCCGGCGTTTGTGCTCCCTTAACTTATCGTATAAACAGCGTCGTATCGTACAGCGTCGCGGCTGAACAGTGTGGTCCAGATGTGAGTATAACCTGATAAACCACACCTTCATTACATTCTATTTATTTGAGGCCATTTTATGTCGAGTAGTTTCTCTTTTTGTTTGTTGGTGTTTGGTTACATCAGGACAAAGGGCGGCCAAATTACAAGCAGCCGAGAAAATAACAAGTACTATGCTTTGTTCTATAGCGCCGCCAAAACACAAGTGACAGACATTAGCGCTTGTATTCTTGATGCGCTACGGAACATAACGCATACTCACTAGCCCGAATCCTCACCCTGTTAGTACTATGTATTTGGTGGCTCCTTTTTTCAAGCTATGACGTACTTTGTGGCAGAAGGGAATAGCCATAGGCATAACCACCTTGTCTTAGGGATCACACGGTTATTTTTCTTTCCCTTTATGATCTGATGAAACGACTCAAATACTCCCGTCATATTCTTCTTTTCATTTATGCTCTGAAAAAACAGCTCAAATACTCCCGTCAGAACTGACTGTGGGAAGCCCGTGCTTTGAAGTCTCGCCATTTTAGTTGGGAGCTCGACTGCATGGTGTCAGAGCATGACTTCACCATTGCTGCCTGTAAAATTCCTGTGGCAATTGCTCGCTTAACTGTTTTCGAGTGCGCCGATTCATAAAATACGAAATCTTTCTTAGCACGTGGGTGGTCCATCTGGCATATTTTGTCTTCCACTTTTGATAGTTCTAAATGCGAAAACTGTAACTTATCACAAGTGGGCTGTTCTTGCATGAATTGTGATCCATTTTTATGATCGATCTATATTTTGTGTGTCCTTGAATAAAATAATCAATTGCCAGTACACACTAAACAATTTCTAACCCTTAAGGGTGGAAAAAATGGTGCGCCGTGTATTTGCACCCCATAGCGCACACTTGAAACACCCTTTTTGGCATTTTCTCACCTTTAAGGGTGAGAAGGAGGGTGCGCTACAAATTGCACCTTATTTCGGCCGATGCACCCTATATTAAGGGTGCAGAATGGGGTATTTACCAAAAGGGTGCAAACGACGGCGCTGAAAGGGAGCGGCAACAAATGAGTGCTGCAAGTACAGTATATATATTCGAATGGTGTCACTTCCCAAAGCGTCGTTGTTAATATGTATCACGAAAAACTAAAGTGGATTTGAGCGACGGTAACCCCAGAAAATATTGAACGTTTGTATACGATATATAATCTGTCAGGAAAGTTGATTAGTTCGATTTCTTTTTTTTTTCAAATGTATCGCAGTTAGCATGCACATATCACTCACATGACCTTTGTATCGGCAAAATAGAATCAGTACTGATTTAGAGAGTGCATGAAAAATTGTAATGATTATAAAATTGATGGCAGTGTGGGAAATTTGTTTGAGAGAATAGAAGTACTAAGTCATATTGGAGGGATGTTGAGTTCATGCAAGAAAATTTGGGATTTTTGGGTTGTTAGAGTTGGATGATAATGAACAATGAATGAACCAAATCTTGGAGGGTGTGGCGACATAATGGGTGAAGGTACTCTTAAAACTAAGTCAGCTGACTGAAAATTCTGTATAATTACGTGTTTGCGCGTTTTTTGTTGAAGCTGTCAAGCGAATGTGAGCACCGAGCCCCCACTTCCAAACATGGTTTTATATTGCAGAGATTTAACTGAGTATGGGCATTCTGCAATATTCTCGGTAACACACGTTCGCCGCCGAGAATGCTTACATTTCATCAACACATTGACTGCGTACACGTGAAGAGTTTGCAGCCTTTGCACTTTAGTACGGCACCTCTTCGAATTACGTACTGCATAGCTGTTTTAAAAAGGCTGCATTTGATTTCCTTACACCACATCGAATAAAGCACTTTTAAAGGACAATAGACACTAAATGTTGTTGGCATTTTTCTTTTTGTTAAGGTGCGCAAGACATTCCTATATATGGATTACCAATCGGCTTTTGCCTACGGCCACTCAGTATTTTTTTTTTTTTGCGTTTCTTGCTTGTTTTGGTTTCAGCAGCTGAGAGATGGCTGTGATATCACAATCAAATCTACGTGACGCTCGGCCGGAAAAACAGCAATATAATTGCAGACGCTTCATCTTTTGTAATTCTTGCCCTCCAAGAAAGACGGCTTTAGTTTGCTGCTGAATTAAAACAACACTGGAGCGATTTTATCGCTGTTTTATTCATGCCTCACGTGACCTAGACTTGACTGTGACGTCATAGCCATAGCTCGACGCCTTAGTCCTTAGTCGCGGAGGTTCCAGCCCCCGTTCCTCAGGCCTGCGTGCCAGGAGCGGGGAGTAAAGGGCCTCCTAAATCGGTGGAAATTAAAGTTTTAATCAATCAATCAATCGACTGTAGAAAGCGAAAACAAAACTGTTGATAAAAGAAATTCGATTATAAATTATACAGCGAGCGTAAGCGAATATCATAAGACGATTCATATACAGTAATGTCTTACGCAATATTAAAAATGATAAAACACGAATTCAAAAATGAAGTGTCTATACTCCTTTAAAATGCGTAGGAAACGACGCGACGCACTAATTAGAAACGAGAAAAAAAGAAAGTTATCTGCGTCGTCTGATCTTTGCCGGCACATCTACCAGGCAGCTTTGTTCAGCACCGTATTATCTGCACGCATAGCGAGACACTTCTTTGCACAATAGACAACGGACTTCCTACTCGGTTTCCAATTCTGCTGCTTCATTTGCTGTGCTGCGATTATATATTTTAGACAGTTGCCTCGTTTTCGAAACTACTGATTTTTTACAACAAAATTTCATGTGCACTTTGTTCAGCTTCGCTGATCCACCACCGGAAAGTGAGAATCGAGGTAATGATGTCATCTGAACTGGCACGTGCACTTTTCAAACTCAATGCAAAGCAAGCAGCAGGTCGTTATTTCACATTGCCCCCAACTGGCAATTTCCTGGGTATCGCTCCGATTCCTGCTGCCGTCAGTATGCCTTTATGCCAAAATAAGGCACTAGAAATAACACTACGAAACAGAAAACACTCAAGCTTCATTTTTGTAACGAAACCGAAACAGAAACGAACTATACTCTATGCTTTCACCCTTTCACCGCCAGGCGGCCGCTGGTAGCTACCTTCCTCTGCAGGAAAAGAACTAGGAAACTAACTAGTAAGTATGCTAGTAACAAGGACGGAGAAATAAAGAGCAGTAAGCAACAGGTGAAAAACACAGAAGGTAAAAATTGGATAAATTCGATGGAAAAAAAAAACAGAGTGTGGAATTATACGGAAAGTGGAAAAGGCAGATCAGGAAGGAAGATTTCTTTGATAACTCAAGAGGCAGTGCCCTACTTTTTGAAGCTAGATCAGGGTGCCTTAGAACACGCAGCTACAAAAAGAAATTTAACAATGGAGATGACGCATGTGCTGTATGTGGAAACTCCAGTGAAACAATTGACCATATTATACTCGAATGCAATGGTATCCATCCGGAAGTTGATGCAGGCACAATCACTGTTCCTGAAGCTCTGGGGTTTAGGGATAACAGTGGCCGGATGAATAAACCGGCGGTGGAAACTAGCAAAAAACGGCTGGAAGATTGGTGGCTTAAAAGCAGAGAAGTGACTGAATGTTAGTAATGTAGGAGCAAAATTTAATAAATAGAATGATGGTTTAGTTAACCATTCTAAATCAATAATTAAGATATAGGGCGAAAAATGAGCATGATAGCTACTGCTACCACCCCGTTTCAAAGGGGACGCTCCTATATTCCATCCATCCATTCCATCCATCCATCCATCCATCCATCCATCCATCCTCTCGCAAACATGGCGGCTTGCACGCTGCGGACTTGACCACGTTTCGACGATCGTTAATCTGCAGCATCAATTGCTAATTGTCGGTCGTGAAATGTGCTGCGTTTCGCGTGCATAATTGTTGCAGAAGTGTGTACGCCTGTGATGTGATCTTTCGGGCAAACGGGCATTAATCGTGCCGGCTAGTTTTCAGTGTTCGTGCTCTTTGCTTTGCTCAAGCGTATTGGTTGGGTCATCGTGTCAAGTTTGAGAAGCTCGAAGGAAGAATGCGTGAAAATGTTTGTCTGCGTGACCAACTGAACCCACTTGTTGATTCGGCACCGGTGGTGCGAAGGCGAACAGCTTTCTGGACGGCTTACGCAATCGTCTGTAAAGGTAAGCATACTCAATCACATTCCGAGGCGGGCAGTGCGGGAATAGTAACAATGGCCTACCGCATTGCTACACTTTGTTTGGGAACGTGACAGAACGGACTGGAACGGAACGCGCTTGATTTCAGCTGGCTGCAAAAATAACGCTCATGAAGTTGGATGTCGCGGTGATTATTTTCGCAGATTTGCTGCTAGAAAATAGAACTCCTTCTTTAAAAAAAAAAATACACATGCTGGGCTTTCTTGCCTTACGCGCAGGAGGTTCACGAATGGAAGTTGGGTGATGAGCGCTGATTTGTCAGTCTCGGCCTCGTTCTACTCGTTTCTATTAGTGCTAATTCTCGTTATGGGGCAAAGTAAAGGAAACGCACTGTGTTGGTACATAAAATGTTTAGCTGACTTTCGAGATAACGCTAGCACTTTGCGGACGTAGGAACTCAAACCACTTTCCCATCCGTCATCGCGGCTTTTCCGCTCCGTTGATCATCCCTAGGTAGCAGGTTAATTAGAGGTGAAATAGAGAAGCGCATGGTATGGTGCCTTGTGAGTGCGTGTAGCGGATTTACTGAGGTCTAAAAATATTCTTTAGCCATCCTGTATGGTCATATCCCATTTGCCTCTGCGGGACTTTAAACCGCATAATTTACAAAACACCATTTTGAGTGGCTACTATGCCCAACCGATGTTATTCTTCCCCAACAGGATTTTCATTTTTAATCGCAATATGAGCTAATTTTATCGATAGGGTCTTGTATCCGCTTGCCTGGCGAATAAAGTCTTGCTTTTGGGTTGTGATGCTTTTCTTATGGTTTTTACACTTGCTTCCAACAGTCCTTTATATTTTGTGTTGTCAGTAGTGGGCATTACAATGAATGGATATTTGCAGGTGATGCTTCTGCATTCAAGTAGAAGCTGACAGCTTGGAGTCTGGGCCAAAAAGCGTGCAGTAAGTTGCTGTGACAGTGTTGCTATGTTTTTTGTTCTGACCAAATGTTCACTTTCTTCGCTCTTTTCCTTAAATCTACTTTTTGGAGCAGTTCTATTTGCCTGTTACAATAGCCATTATGTAGGCCAGCTAGTTTTTTTGTTTTCAGTTTCTGCGTTTGGTTTTGAATCAGCATTTTGGTTTTGTTTTGTTTTCATACTGTGCTTGCTTTGGGCACAGGCCGATCGATCGCAGTCATGGCTTCAAATTGGCCTCTTCCTGGAGCTGTTCTTGCGCGACACAAGCTATGGATTTCGTAGTCAGTAAAACATTGCTTTACGAGTCTTGCGAGCAAAATGAGATTAAAATTGACAAACCGCTCTAGAAGCAGAAAAAAAAAGATTGCATATTCTCTACATTTTTTATTTTTGTTCAGTCCCTGAATTTTGAAAACTTAACCTCCTCGGTTTTATGGCTCGCATTCTTTTTTCTTCCTTTCGTGTGATAGTATGCCTTGCAATAAAGAACGATTTTTTACAAAAGCTGGTACAAAGGAAATATACTAAGGCCCATTGATAAGTGGTCCTTGCTAAATTTCCTTTGCATCACAATCATACCGTCCGATATTCACATCTCCATTTTTTGTTTGGTGCCAAAAGTAAGGTTTCACATTTGAATTTTATGCTGTCATTATTGTTTTTTGAACCTAATGGATGACATCTCATCAATTGGTTTCCTTCCACAGTTTCTGCCAAGGTATTTAAAAACAACTTTCTTAAACACCATTTATTCAATATGATTTTTTTTTTCATTCCTTCTGTGGGCCAGTATACAAAGATCTGCATGTTTTAGAACTCTGGAAATGCCTGTGTTGTACTGGCACTCATGTAGCTGCAAAATGCCTGCTAAAAGTTAGCAGAATTTCTGACCAATACTATTTTTGATTTTTTTGGGGGGGAATGAAAAAGCTATCTCTTGTAATACTTTAGTAAAGGGAGCAATATTGTGCAGAATGGTGCATCAAAATTTGCATATTGTGCTCCATCTTCTTTCCGCACTCTTGTGGAGTATATTTCTGTCAGTGGTTATATAACTGAATATGTAACTTACTTTTACATTTTTCAAAATACTTTTTTGCCAAATCTGATTGCACTTTAGGGCATGCCAATGCCACTGTTACTGCTGATCAGTCTTTTTTATTACAGGCTTGTCTACTTTACCTGCAGCTACTTTGGAACCCTCTTCTATGTCACCACTCATCACTGACAAGAACAAGGTGGCTCAAGCTGCAGTGCATTCTGCGGATCCAGCTTCAGACCATTTCATGCCTGTTGACTGCACTGCTGCACGCCCTCTGAGCTCTGGTATATTTATTCAAGCCATCACCCGCCTGCAACTAGAGAGAATGGAGTCATGCAGTCACGTTTTCAACTCGGGTTAGTTACGAGACTGGTAAACAATTCTTAATTTTAATATATCACCTCCTTTGACATTTGTTGCTGATTAGCATAATTCATACACCTACATGGCCTATCAGGAGACGTGGAACTAAACCCCTGACCACACATAGTAGCCTGCCTGCATTCCGTACAATTTATCTGAAAAGCTTTATTGTAGTTGGAATTTACAGAATACAAAAGTTTCGCTTAACTCATTCTTATTTCCTGCTCTATGAATAATTGAAGGTAAATTTGGCTGTTTGCCATTTTGTGCTGGCGCACTAACAAAGCCTGGGCAAATTGAATACCTGTTTCATTCTGCACACTGATGAGAAGCATAGGAAATCTGCACATATGATGAGGATAAGGGTGTGTTCAGATAAGAACGGTAATCAAGGTCCCATGGCCATTTTTTGTCTTCAATGAAATCTTTATATGTGGTGGGCAAAAATGAACCTTAATTTTGCATGATATGGTGTAGTTTTTTCTGGAAAAAAAAAATTGTAAATCACTACAGGAGGAAAATGCCATTTTTGCCCTTTCAGAAAGTTGCAACTTTGGAGACCTGCTGCTAGTGTACAGAAATTTTGTCATCCACCCCTTTTTACCCACTGAATCTATGCAACCTTCACTTCTATGAGAATGATTAAAAACCTGCTTTTCTGTTGCACTTGAGTTAGTAAAAGATTGCAAACATTACTCCAGAAACAGCACACTACAAAAAAGTCAATTTTCAAACTTATATATGGGCTTGATGTATTATGTCGTTAGCATTAAAATCTTTTTCTGTTTATTATTCAGATTCTTTGCATATTTCCTTAATTTCATGCAAAATTGGGAGCTAATCAAATAAAATATGATATAGAAAAAAAGTTAAACCAAGTTAACCGTTCTGGCGTCTTGCCATGAAATTTTAAGCAATAGCGAATTTAATCCATTTCAAGCAATCAACACTGCCAACAAGCAGAAAATTGACTTTATAAGCGTTGAGAAGGCTTCGGGTATTGCATATGTTAGAATGAAACTAAATTCAGCAAATAATAAATTGAACTTTTGACTCCTACTTCTTAAGAGGAAGCCATAAGCATTTCTACAGAGACAACATGCGTTCAGTTCTATATTTATTTTTATACCTTTAGCTTACATAGCGGAACACATTTTAGTACCAGATGTTTATAAAGTACCAAGGATTGTTTTTATGGGAGTTCAATGAAAACGCAGATGCTGTAGTTTTTGAAATTCAAGTCACAGTTGTCTGTTCTTTTTTGTAGTTTCAAATTTTTGCCAATTGCAAGATAATATGGAGGAAGAACAAGCAAGTCTAGAACTTCCAATTTCCAGGATAATGTGCAGAAAGAGTTTTAATGGCAGCACTTTATTTAGATGTGCCAGAATGTAGGGTTGAATATTAACAAGCTTCAAAACCAGTGCTAAATTTCGAACTTTTTTTATAATGTTAAGCAATATAATGCAACCCTTCTTCAAGCTGTAATATTCATTAGGTACTGAGGATTCTTGAGAGGGATTTTCATAAAAATCGATTATATTTAAAAAAAGTTGAAATCAAATTTTTGCATTTTTGCGGTTTTCAAATCTTGGGCAGATTTGATCCATTGGCAAGAACACGCAGGGCAGTCTAGAGCTCCCTGTTTAGCCTGAAAATAAGGAAATTATCAGATTTATAAACGAAAAAAGGCTTCATAAAAATATGGTCATCATGCCCCTATGTAAGGTTGAAAATGCATTTTTTTTAGCGTGGTGCCTCTGGAGCAAAGTTCCGGATTTTTTACTACATCAACTACAACAACAAAACATGTTTTTAATAACTCCCATAAAAGTAAAATTTGCATAGATTTAGTGGATAAAAAGAATAGCTGGCAAGCTTTTAGTACGCTAGCAGCAGGTCTCCAAACTTTCAACATCTTTAATTAGCAAAACTGCATTTTTCACCTGCAGCGATATACGACTTTTTCCCAAAGAAACTACACCACACCTTGCAAAACTAATCCCATATTTGTGCAGAGACAATTGCCCACCACAGATAACAATTTCACTGAAAACAAAAAATGGTCATAGGACCTCAAAAAAGTTCTTATCTGAATACACCGATAAGATATTGTAGATTGCTTTTTTCAATGACAGCTATTTCATATTTCAGTAAATCATGAAACTGCTTAACCGGCTTCAATGTTGTGGTGTATTGGGCATTATGGCACATAGGCTGCTAAGGCCATTATGCATTAGGCTTATTTCTGTAACCGGAACCACAAGATTTATTTCACTTTATAAGGTTACATTGCACGCTTTTCAGAAAGTTGCTACTACCACTTTTTTACCCATACCTGGCAAACAGTACAGAAATAAGATCAATAAATCATCTTAATTCTGCTCATAACAGTACATAGAAGAGAAATCTCTCGCTTCAATGTATTTTATAACCATTTTTTTCTGCTGTTTGGGACATAATTCTACTGCCACCTATGAGCATCATTGCAGCTCTCATATGGAGTTCTCCTGTTATCACTGATGAAAAGAATTCATTATATTGGACCACTCTCTCATTAAATGCGACCCTTCCAAGTTCAGTCGGCAGCTTATATTTCACTTGGAGCATAAGCACATGCTAATTTTGCCTTTCATTTATTTGTATTTTTCAAGTGTATTATATGTGTATATGGCTTTTCTTTCTTGGTGCCTGCAGTATCTAAACTGTAAGACTACTTCTTCAAAGTTGCCTCTCTTCAACTAGAGAATCTTAAAAGACAATAAAATAATAATTATCCTTTGTATTTTGCATTATCTGTACACATTGTTTCCAAGAATACTAAGCAAGGGTTGAGGGTGAGCCTCAGTCCAGAAGCCAGCACTTCAGTAAAGGTACTTGTCCTCATCTTGGCAGTGTGGTCATCAGATGTGGAGCTTGCATATGCTTTTGTTTTACAAGAAGAAAGCAGAGGAGGGAAGGAGAATAGAGCTAAGGGTTAAGAGAATGTTATCTTTTAAATAGCTTTCTCTGAGCTGGGCTACAGCAGCAGCAACAGAGTACTTTTGAAAAGCATTCCGGAGGTGGCGAATTATATACCAGCGTTAGGTGTCTAGGAGTGTAGTGATAAACAAAAGAATTATATGCCGCACGTGAATAGTGAAAATTATCAAACATTATCAAGAAGAAAAAATATAAAAAGACAGAACTTTGGGTAAACACGTTGAGTTTGCATTGGAAAAAGTATTCATTACCTACTGTCTATATAAACAAAAATTGGAGAGACAGGGCAATGAATGAGCATAACATGAAATAGTCGTCGGGCAGGCACAAGCAAAACCTTCCTTAATGCAGTCTATGCCTTTAAATAAAATTGGCCATAATTTTGATGAAATTAGGGTATTTATCTCGAGTAAGCTTTAATTCTACAAAAGCCAACTATAGGGAGCCCTTTCTAATCCATGAATTTAGAGCAGTGGAAAATAAATATTTCGAAAGGAACGTTTGAATCCCTTAAATACAATCCCCCCACACCATAAGTAGTTGGCAAGGCAGTCACATGCACCATGAATGGTGCAATTTATTTACAGCAAGTGTATCTCCACTAGCATAAGCTCAACGTGTCTTTTAAACATTTCCTCTTTATCATGGTGACTTTGGTTACCCCTTGAATCTTTCGTCTGATAATGCCTTTTTTGGCAGGTAAGGCTCACTCAAATTTATTTTTTAAGTTGTCCTTTCTCCTCAGCATTTCATTTATGTTTTGCATGGTATTCTTAGCCTATGCTAGTACTTAACCATTTCCAAATAGCTCTTAACAACTATTTAACTGCAGCTGTATTGCCTGTTCCTTTCTAGAAATATGTGCCAACGTTGAACCTGATTTAGATGCTGACTTTTCTACCCCGTACTGTAGTTTTCCCTGCTACTTCCACCTTTTTATTTTGTTTTTTTTTTGTGATAGACCACTCAGACCAAAGTCATAGAAGTTAATACCCAGACAAACATAATATCACTTCTCGCTCTGCCCCTCTTTCTCTCCCCTCCCTCCCTTTCTCAATTTTCTTCTTGGGAAGTAAAAGGTTCTTCCCTGCCAGTGATGCTCATGGTGTCCAGATAGACAAGCGCCTTTTTAAACTTTTGGCTTGGCTTGCAAACTGAAGCTTTTCTGCTACCTTTCAATTCTTTTTCAGGCTATGTAGTCACCTTGTTCTTGTTCTATCCTGGATCATTTTATAACAAGTAGTATGTTTATGTGCAGGTAATGGCCACAGTTCTATGGGCCTCTACCGCCCAAAAGGGAGTCTATAATCTGAAAGACTAACAGTAGTCCTGTCAATCTACATGCACAGTAAAACCATATATAAAAGGTGATCTAACGGCCTGAAAACATATTATGGAGAGCTGCTGAATGTCATTTTGATTCCGTAGCTTACTGTCTTCAGGATTTGTTATAAGCTTTACCATGTAGCATTTAAAATTGTATTGTGCAGAAGAAAATAATTCATTTAGAGCTATGACGGTAAAGAGCAACAGAAGCATCAAAGAGCCCTAGAACTGTGAGCAAGAGCAGGTGGCACATTGTATCTGCAGGTAGAGCAGTTTCCCAATCATACAACATGAAAAAAAAA
Source organism: Amblyomma maculatum (assembly GCF_055883805.1). Taxonomy (NCBI): domain Eukaryota; kingdom Metazoa; phylum Arthropoda; class Arachnida; order Ixodida; family Ixodidae; genus Amblyomma; species Amblyomma maculatum. The sequence goes on along the minus strand of NC_139353.1, from coordinate 156,966,672 downwards.
AAAAATGCTGCTTTCAACTAAAGGCAAACTTTTAAAATGTGCGGTCTTCACGCGCATAACTATTGTCAGCATTCCACCTGCACTCGTGCCATTTTTTTTTCTGTTTCATAACGAATTTTTAATGACATCTCTAAATAACTTGCAGATTACAGTTGGCAAAGAATTGTGTCGTGTATTTTCATCAGTGTTTAATTGAATTACAAACATATTGACATGAGTAAATTTGGAATAATTACAAAAAACGAAAGCTGCCAATTTAGACATTGTAGGTTTGCTGGCCTTTGCCCACAAATTTACATTTGGCTTAAGCAACTTTTGTTTGCATAAATATCAAACAAGCCGTTTTATTTGTTAACATTCTTTGTATTATAGTGAGATAATTTGTAGCAATTGAGTAGCTATAAAAGAAGTGGGTTTGAAGGAATACTTTAACAAATCTTGAAGATGGGCTAGATGATGCATTGCAACTTGACGAAAGGTAAAAGCGCACAGGAAGACACAAACCCAAGTGAAGACGACACAGGACACACGGGACAGCGTGTGTCCTGTGTCGTCTTTACTCAAATGTGTCTTCCTGTACACTTTAAACTTTTTTTGCAAGAATACCTCTTCAGCAATCGGCACTGATGCAATATTTTATTGCCACTGCAGGACTTGTGTACCAGCGACTCCTGTCAGCATATACTCTGGGGGAAATATTGAAGATGTTGACCTGCTGCGCATCCAGGTGGACCGTGAAAAGCTGTTCTCTGCGACAAGTGGGTGGAGTGACTGGCAGCGGTTCTGTCCGCCAACATGGTCGTCAACATTCAGTATGACTGCAAGCTATTCAACACATGTTCTAGGTGCCTCTTCTTTCATTATGCATTGTACCTAGAGTGGTGGCTGCCAAGTTCTTGAACAGTCACCTAAAGTATCTCAGTTTTCATGTGCTAGAAGTTGTATGCTCTGCTGTCTTGTCATAAATATACATGCCTTTTTTTGTATATCTACACATTTCTTAGCCATTTGTGTAGGAGAGGGTGCCATGAACTAAATAAGTTATGCACTATTTTTCTCTTGCTCTGACATTTCGTTATGTTGTGATACTACACTGTAATAAATTGTAGACATTCCTCCAAGTAATTTTGAGTTGTCCAACCCTATAAACTAGCCAAATAACTTGCTGATAGTGTGAATAAACTTTTCTACCAAAACTGTAGGTGTCACTTGTATATGATTGTAAAGCAGCCTCTGAGTAACTTTGCCGCACACACTTTTTTCCGTTATTGTTTCAAGAATCTCCATGCCCTATTTTTAGTATGTTTTTGCTCAGCATGCTTGTCTGAACAGTTTCCAAGCATCTCCATGACATGCACAGATAGACTTTCAAATTGAGCAGTATACATGTCATTGTGCCTCATCAAAATTACATATACCTAAACATGGAAAGTATTTTTGTTAGATGCCTATAGGATGTTCTTCATAGACTCGCCCTGGAGCAGAAGCCTGGGATTGATGTGTGGCAGGAAATGCAAGCAAAAATATAAGATTCTGTGGCCCCATATTCTTATTTGCATTCTTTTTGCCCTCAACTTATTGATACAAATACAGGAACTCCTCGTCAATGCTCAGTAGCAACCGAGCAGACTTCTCTGCAATGCTTTAACCAGTGCAGGGAAAAGTGAAAATGACACTTCGGACAGATCACGAGTGCATGAAAACTTTTGAATATGAGTTTTCATGCACTCTTGACCTGTCCGAAGTGTCATTTTCACTTTCTCTTGCAATGGTTAAAGCATTTCAAAGATGTCTGTTGGGTTGCCAGTCAGCATTGACAAGGATGTCCTGTGTTTGTACCAACCTGTTGAGAGCGAAAACGATGCAAACTAAGAATATGGGCCCAAAGAGTTCTATATTTATGCTTACAATTCCTGCCGCATATCAATCCCAGACTACTGCTTCAAAGCGAATCTATGTAGTGCACCCTTTTGCCACCTATTTCGTAAGGGTGCAATGGAAAAAGTGCACCCTTAGATAAGGGTGCAACAATTGCACCCTCTAAAATTTTAAGCTGGGCACCCTTCTTTAAGGGTGCGGTATCTTCACCCTATTTTTTGCACCCTATTGGTTGCACCCTTTAGGTAAGAAAGGGTGAGCGTCTGGGGACAAGCCAATTTTCACCCTTAAGGGTGAGAAATTGTTTAGTGTGTAGCGTGGCGTCCTGTCCTCCTCTCTAGTGTTCGTCTCGTTTTGCGCTAACCTGTTCTTGGTCAAAAAGCTAAAGTTTGTACTAGAACATCGGCGGAAATCTACCCGCTGGTTCTTAAAAGAAAGGTGTCATATAACATTTACCCGCATAAAAACAATCGGTATGACCCAACGTTTCGGGACCAGCTCTGTCCCTTAAACTATTTTACACCAATGGCCTCCCCCAAGTGCTGGGAAAATTTGGAAGCGAAGGCAGCTGGCCACTATTGCGGCCTCGCACTTCAGTCACCGCTGAGGAAGGGACCGAGTCGTTCCCGAAGCCTCTGGTTATATTAAATGTTTTTGGTTGATGTTAGCGCTTTCTCAAACTTTGAATAAGGGCTTGTGGTCCGTGAGCACATAACAACGTCAAATGGCGAGGTAGACAACTAGCACCTCAAGGCCCAACTTAATGTGGCGCGTTTCTGCAGGCTTGAATTTCTATGATAAGTAACCCAGCTAGTACCACCAGTCATCCGGAAGCTGTTGGGTTTGGAGAACGGTGCCTACAGCGGAACCGGAGGCGTCGGTAGTGAGACGTAAAGGGGCGTCGGCCAGAGTGTGCATGGCCAGAGCAGTGTCATTGCTTTTCTTGGTGGCTCCTTCAGCTGACGTCCACTCGAGAGGTGTGTCAGGGCAATGTGGTGGTTTAAGAGATCGGTGAGGGGTAGGGTTCGCGGCAACGCCAAGAAAGAAACATCGGTGAACTTTTAGGAGGCCGACGAAGTGTCGTAGCGTGCGAACAGACTAGGGATGATGAAAGTCGCGGATTGCGCGCACCTTGCTGTCCCATGGCCAAATGCCAGCCGTGTTAACAGATGGCCAATGGAGTAAATATTTCTTGACGCCGAAAACGTACTTGGCCTGATTTACAACAAGACTTTGTTCTTCGAGGTATGAAAAGAAAGGCTCAGGTGTTCAGCGTGTTCCTCTGGCGACGAACTGGGGACCAATTGATCATCGATGTATGCAGACATGAAACGCAGGCAACGAGTTACCTCGTTGATTAAGCGTTGAGATGTGTGAACACGCTCTGCTGACCAAAAGGCACACGGACGAACCAAAAGAGGCGAAAAGGTGTTACAATGGCCGTGTTAGGGATGTCGGATGGTAGGCCTTCATCAGGTTCATCTTGGCATAGAACCAATAATCATGCCATTTATATCGGCCACAAAACTTCGAATTTGATAAAGAGATTTCAATATGGGACGGTGCGGCCGTTAGGGAACGATATTCGAATTGCTGGGTTCACGATTCGGCCCAATGTGCTACCAGAAGACCAACTGCTCGACGACGGCCAAAGGGCGCTTATTTGCAGCATATGATCAAACTCGCGGCGGGCTGTAGCGAGTCGGTTTTCAGAAAGGCGGTGCTGTCGGGAGAACACTGGTATTCCCCTGGTGACTATGTAATGCGTGACAGGTAGCGGACTAGAAGCTCGCGGCTCCTCAGCCGTGTGATGGCAGGAAACGTGGCCAGAATCGTAGCAAATGAGGCTGACCAAGCTGCAGAGCGGCTGAAAGTGTAGTGGTGGCCCCCTGAGTGAGGATGCTGTTCCGAAAACAAGTGGGTCGTGTGGCTAGAATATAGGCGAGATCGCATGCCTGCACCTAGGTCATAAGTGGCGAGAAATTCCTCTCCGATGATGGAAAACCCAAATCCTTGATAGCGAAATTCCTTCGGAATGTGCGCAGTGACCCATATAGAGGGTGACTGAGCACTCTCCGTCGGTGGCGATCTGTGTGGTGTTGACCGCCTGCAAAGGAGCTCCTGGCAAAGCGCATCGCCTGTTGAGGCGGGACGGAGGCAGGACGTTAACCTGTTGTAGATGAAGCTGCACATAAACTCTAAGACAGAAGAGGCAGTTAGGACAAAGGACATGGGCTAATACGAACTGTGTTTTGGGGTGTGAAACAGGGAATATAACGAGAATAAGGAGCAGGCGCAACGACACCATACACTGCAAGCACACACATCAGGCGACTGTGACACGATTATGATAAAAACGTGCATGAAGAAACACGTTCAGGTCCTATGTGCATGTTGTTGTTTTTTACATGACAACCAGTTTATTCTGCAACGCAAAAACATCTGCTTTGGCTCATACGTAGCACCTATTCTATGACACATCTTTATCATTTATTGACTGCTCATTATATTTAATATTTCGTTACGGTACAATATCGGAAGGTTTTAGATATCGTTATGTAGCGAGTACGTAACGAGGTGTTTATTTGAACTTTGGAGAACAAAGAGTCATCAAAGCCCACCAGTTTCGGCTTCTTTCGATCTCCAGCTACTTCCGCCCCTTTATGACAACCAAAAGCACGTGACAATATGATTTAGACATGATGTGATCTGAAACACAATTTTACTGTGGAAAGGAAAGTTGGAGGTAGAGGAGATGGTCAGCATGTGCTTCCGAGACCATGCCGATCCCGGGTTACACAGGCCTAATCCTCTGCTCGAGATTGAATATCCGGACGTCGCTGGCGTTTCCCTTAATCCACGTGTCAAGGGAGGCATCAGGCGTGAGTTCCCTAGGAGGTGGATTGGCCCAATAATAAAAAAAAAATTATTTGTTGACGATAAGACTGGACCATATGTTCTGTCTTCTAACCCTCTTGTGATCCCACATGGGCACCAGGTGACACAGCACCTCAAGAAGGCAGCCGGCAGGCACTATGTTCTCTTGTGGTGTTCAGCTCACAACAAGATGTCACAGCATTGCCGCCGCATTTCCGGCGTTTGCGAGGCGGTGTAAAAAGAAAAAATGTCATCTCCTATGTAAACCACGCCAGACAGTGGTATACTGCATACTGCTTTCATGTGGGACTTTATAGTAAGGCCGAACTAGCCGATGCGTCAGTGGTTGGCAACGCAAGTACGCAAATAATTTACAGCATAGAAACAATACCTACCTAGAATATTTTCTGTCATGTTCTTGCCTGTGCCAGCACATATAGCGCATAAATTGAGGATACTAAAATTTTAGGCAAGAGCGGCAATGTAGAAGAGGGGCTTGTCCTTGAATATTAAAAACGCTGTCTGATCATTGTGTGAGTGACATTTCTGTGTAGATTTCCGAAGCTTAATGTGATTCTCTTACCTCGTTTTTATCAATCGTAGCGCGGTTGCGTGATGAGCGTACTTGCTCTGCCTGGTAACATGGAGCTTTTTTGCTCACTGTTTTATATAATTGTTTCTGTCAAACCCCAAGCTAGTATTATGGCTCGTCTTTCGTTGTATATGTCTCTACTATCGTCCACATTTCTTCGCTAACTCATGAATCAGTCCAGCAGCCACGTTTTCTACAATTCCTCCATCTTTATTGTGAGTCGAAAAATAAAGTTTCATTTGTCTGATTTAACTTCATGTGCAATATGCAGAACCAACTAATCTGTAAACACGCGCTTTTGAACGCTAACCTGGGCACCGCTGTTAAGGAGGAAGAGGCATCCCTAGATCCTGTCTGAGATATATAATAGGCGGCTGAGTGTAGATGCAGAGTCACAGGCCGCCATCAGTGACAAGCCGCTGCGTTTCCCGACCACAGGCAAAGATGCCGCCACTGCCGGGCAGCGGCGCCCAAATTGCAGTGGTCTCAGCTCAAGCGATCACTGCCTGGGCATGATCGTTGGCTGGAACTGAAATGACGGCTTAATTGTTAGTGGTAGCAGCGCCGGAAGCCACGAGGAATTGACACTCACATTGCAGAAGCGGTGTTCACGAGGCGCTGGGTTTTAGCCTCGAGATGATTTTGCTTCCAGACGACCAGGCGGCGGGCATAATTCCACCCACGGAACGCGGGCAGCAGTTATTAGAGACATCGTCAGTCAACTCCACGGTTTATCCAAGGTAACATCACCTCTTGTGGCCAGGACGACCAAGACGTTTTTAGAAGTAGCCTCAGCACATCTTCCAGAGCAGCGGGCTGTTGTCCTGTGGACGGTCACGGAGAAGGTGTCGGATGCGATGGAGGAGCTGAGACTGCTTACGGTCGCCAAGGCCCTCGGCGATGAGCAACTGTTGCATAAGCTGAGCTCCCAGATTATCTTCGGGGCCAGTCCTGTAACCTCGAAGTGGTCGTACGGGGAGGCAGGCTGGGGCATCTTCGAAACGCGATGCCCTCTGGCGCAGATATATGAGCTGGAACCTGGGGCCTGATGCTGCATCCGTGTTGGCGTCATTCGCGTCCATTTCTTCCGGGTCACCAAATTCTAGAGGGGTGGAAACTTATTTTCCCGCGAATTATTTTGAGCGTGACGCGGACGAATCGCGCACATCGGGAACAATATGTCAACTAATTTATTCTACTTAGAGCGTGGCTTCGCGCAGCGTGCGCCAGCGCGTGTCAAGAGCCGAGGCGGTACAACACCGGTATTGACTATTGTGCCGCTACAAATGTAAAGGGGTGTAAATAGCACTTCACAATCATCCCTTCCGAATAAAAACACTTTATTGCATAAGCCTACCTCTCCCCTTCATCATTATACTCGAGCTAGATCACTCTAACACTAGCTTTAATTGTGAAAACAGAAACATCATTATTGTGAGATATTGCCGCGAAACCTTAAAAAATGTATTTGTTGTTTTTTTAACAGCCAGCTGCATACGGCCTTATCACTCTGATTCTGGATCACGTATCAGTTCCGTATTCGTTTTTTGTTAATGCTCGATTTCTCGAGTCACACATTTATCAGTTTCATTGTAGCTCAAGATGCACCGAGATCTGTTCCGAAGATTCCGTCCACTCGTGTGTCTTTCTACAATGTTCTAGCTTGTGCTGGTAGCTGTTTGCGACGTTATCTAGATTGTTCTGAGCAGCCTTTAATTTGAGCGTTGACGAGTGTGACGGGCATTCTTTGTTCGACGATCGACGAGCACGTTTGTTGCTATCGCTGCCGCCGAGTTGCTTAGTTCTTTTGCGGGCGCAAGTCAGACCAATAAAGAGTTCCGTCAGTGCAATCACCGACTCTTCATTTGTACCATCGACCCTGGTTCCCACCACGCGACAATATATTAACAATAACATTATCAATTATAGGGATTCTTCGTTCTCAGATTAGTGCAACGCCTTTATGGATCATGGACTAGGAACTTCATTAACACTGTTAACATGTTGGACCAGCTTGGCTCTAGAACACTTATCGGTCACATATTAACGAACAAATGTTACTTGCCAGCAGGAATTCTAGATTTTGAGGTCAGCGAACCTGCATTTCTTTTTCCTACCAATAATTTCTAAATGAGGCCAAAATATAGAAAGAAGCATTTATTCTACAACAGTAAATTTAGTACCATATCAAGAAACCCTCATTTAACTATTATTAAGAATAACTGCTTCGCTAAAATAGCATACAGGAAAATTTTGAACCAAATTGCCAGTTCTCTTAATAAATGCACGAAAGTTCAAACGTATCAAAAATACTATTCTCTGCCTAGAAATCCCTGGGCACTAAGCGGTTTGCCATGGACTCTCTATTCGCTAAGAAACCAGAACAATAGAGATAACCGAACGTTAAGCAGCATCCTTTGGCAGAAACCTACGTAAAGTTTTTAAGTTTAACCCAAAACCCACTTGGCAATACTGTATGACACCAAGAAATATACTATGAAATATAAATGATTATAGGCAGTAAAATTGGCAAATATTTCACGAATTTCTCAACCAAAATACGTCAGAGTCAACTCCGACCTCGCTTAAAAATGGCACTTTCACATATTCGAATCCCTTGGAAATAGTGTTAGTTTTTTGTCTCAAATTTTTGCCAGCTCTCAGCACATATCCGCCCTTGATCACTGTCCTCATTCCTTTTTTTCTTGCTCTACATCACCAGCTCAAGTAATTAAAGTGCTAAAAGTGAAAAATACTGGCGCTGAGCAAGGCAACGTCCTTCGCGCCAAAATCAAGATCTGTCTTGGTCCGGCCCATCTTGTAAATATTGTAGTTTAAACAGTTTATTTCCCAACTCAGCTTAATCGAGTAGATGTGCTTCCTGGACTTAAAATGAGCGACTGACGAGTGATTTATAATTGGCGTTCAGTAACTATATAGCCGCTCTTTAGCACACCAATTGAAAACCTAGTAATCATCCGCTTGGTGACATAAATATTCCAATCGTATGGCTTTCTCGAGCTTACATAAGCCTCACCAAAGATATCCATGAATGTGTTTACCGGTCTTAAGTTGTGCTTTCACACTGATACGATAGTATGGCATTTCTTACCGCTAATTTAGGAATGACGTTTTTCGACTGTGGTCTTCAACTTTGCAAATTATCTTCCTTAGGCAGTACTAAGAAAATACGGTCATAGTATTACTGATGTATTATTTTATCCAGAAGAGAAAATTTTCCTCCGGGGCGTATGGTGGAAGGTAGCAATGTAAAACAGGCCTGGGTCCCGTTAGCGCTATATTTTTGCATTTTGCTGGAAGTGGTTGCGATGCATGTATTTGACATAAACACCAAGAAAACTTGCGAAAAACAAGTTGGACATATTTGTTCAATTTTTTTTTGTGTGTTAACATTCTTCTCTATTTTAAACAAAACTTTTTTTTTCCTTTAAAAGATATTAATTATTTTTATTTGTTATAGTTTCGCATTGCCACTTCTTTACATGGAATCTGACCTTTTCCAGCTGACAATTCATGTGGAGTTGTGTCACCAGTTGTTCTTGTTCTATTTACAGCAAAAATATGTTGTAGTTGTTTTCTACGTTTCTTTTCAAACCAGGCAGCCTGTCGAATTATAAAAGTAAAAATACGAAATGCTATACAACAATAGCTGTTATTTTCATAGTTTGCGGAAATATTTCTGACGATGAACATCATGACTGTTGGTCGACTTGCGTGGCTGGTGTTGTCATCACATGCAAGTTGTTTCTGTTGACGTATTGAAAATTCTCTCAACAAAGCGTATTTTTGGAGATAGTGTTTGTGCTTAGAGTTGCACTCTTGTGGCTATGGCGATGGAAGTCATGTTGAAGAACTGATGAACAAAAAACAAAGTTCCTAGAAAGTTACTATTGAAGTAACAGTTTTAAGCAGTCGTTCTCGGCAAGAGGTTTCACCTCAACAAGAGAAGCCACCTGAGAAGCTAAGTTAAATAAATAAGTTAAATTGGTTCACAGGAAGGGAAAGGCGCAGTAACTGTCACACTTGCTCTGTGGACACCCGAACCGCGCCGTAAGGGAAGGGAGGAAGGTGGGAATGAAAGTGGAAAGAGAGAAAGAGGAGCCGTAGTGAAGGGCTACGGAGTAATTTCGACCACCTGGGGATCTTTAACGTGCGCTGACATCGCACAGCACACGGACGCCACTTCGTTTCGCCTCCATCGAAACGCAGCCGCCGAGGTCGGGTTCGAACCCGGGAACTCCGGCACAGTAGTCGGGCGTCTTGCATATTATAAAATTCGATGTGAGCTATTACGGCAACTGCTTCGGACACTTCTGGTTTTTGGTTTACAAGATTCTACATCTGAAGGAGAAGTTGGTTATGAGGGACGGAGCAGGGAGGGGGGGGGGGGGCTTAGTGGATGGTTAAACAATTTCGGACATCAGTGGATGTTTATACTGCACTGACACTGCACGGCAGGCGTGCACATTGTGAATGGCCTTTATGAAAACATGGCTGCCGCTTGAGAGATTGAACCCCAGACCCGTGGGATTAGCACCCGACTGATCTAGCACAATAGCCACAATGGCTGCGGGCACGATAACACTTTAGGAACTTTTTGAGACATCTGCATTTACCGCATCGCACTATTCTCAAGACTTGGAAAGACCACACCAGCCATATATATATATAATGTCTTGGTTGCGTTGAAATATCAACGCTATTAAGATGTGTAGGCTACAGACCGCAGTAATTGCAATGACGTTTTTGTTTTTAAAGAAAGAGTGATTTTAACATGAACTTGGTAGGAAACATAGCCTTGAGATGAATAACGAAAACAGGGCATTTGTGTCATTATTTAGTTTCTTTGTACCGATATTTATTGCCTCAAGGCATCAGTAAGGTATGATATGAATATTGAGCTAATGAATAAATGAATGGAAAAAGGTTGGCTGATTTCATGAAGTCCAAGAGTGAGCGATGATGTGGTCCCTGAGTCCAAGCGAGATACGAGGCAGGATTGTTAGCTGAAAGGCCAGCTATCGTCAAGTGCCGGATAGATGTTGGCTTCAAAGATGGGCAGACCCACAGCAAATAGTGATTGTCGGCTTCAACATTTCCGTCTTTACATATCGTACACCCTGGGCGGAGATACAAGTATCGAAAATGAGACCCCGTCCGAGTGACAGCTGGTGTGAGGGCAACCCCTACCCGGATCCTCCTAAGCGTAACCTCCTCTGCACGGGTGAGACCGCGGGGGAGGAATACCGCGCACGCAGGGATAAGAGCACGTGTGCGGCGCCGGAACTGTTCCTTTCTTGATAAAAGGAGGGTGCGTCGTCCACATCAAGGAGCCGTGGTAATGATGAATCTTGGGTCACGAGGTGCGTTGCTAAATCAGCTTGACTTTGTGGAGGCAGAAGGTTCAGTGGAGCCCACTCAATACCTACTGACTGCGGGATGCGCGCCGCAAGCTGGTGAATGTCTGGGCATATTTTGGTCAACGGCTGACACGTCGGAGTTAACGTGCCGCTTGAAATTTGTCAGTGCGGATGACAACTTGCGCCATAGGGAGCACAGTAACGGTGGCCACGGAGCAGAGCGCCTCCTGAACTACTACGAGCTCAGTGCAGAAAGATATAGGTTGTTCCGAACGTTTAAACGTAGATGTCTTATTCAGGCTAGGTCCAAACGGAGAGTAAATTGCTGTTATTGCTTCACAGCCTTGTACGCTTGCATCCACGTACATTACAATGGATCCTTGAGGCAGGTGAGCATCTTGCTCTTGAAATCTCTGGCGAAAGGACGATGCCGAGTTGCCAGACGTTGGTCTGCGGTTATATGTTGGCGTATTGTCGCCTAACTGCACAAACTTACAGGGAGGGAGACCAGGCGCAAGTGCCTGCTGAATAATATGTGAAGTTGCATACGCCCTCAGTGCTTGCATGGAATGTGATAAAGAGGCTTTAGGTCTGCGCGCCTTATGGCACTGGTGCACCAGCTCATTCATGGTGTTGAGCGGCGCATTCTACTGTAATGCTACGACCGGAGTGATCTGAGGAAGGTGTGTAATGGTTCTCATTGCTTCTCAGTTCACGGCTTCAAGGCGATCCCATTGTGCTCTTGTAAGATTCTGGAACTGGGCTTGATAAACAATACGTGGCTGCAGCACCACCATCATCAACCAGCGTGCAACAGAGGAGCCAGCGCCACCCGTTTTAGGAGGAATTCTTCTAATCAAACGCATATTCTGAATAGCTTGTTTTTTTGCCTGAGAAAGCCAAGCAGTCGCTGATTCTGATTGGTGAATATTTAAGGCCAGAATTTTTACACTCTGACTTTCATGTAGTGGGGTGCCTGATGGACAGAGACGAATTTGATTGGCTGTAAGTTTATGGAGTCCCCAACGGTTAGCGACACACGTGTATGTAGTTTTACACACGGAAAGCTGAAGGCCAATGGAAGAAGAGTAATCAGAGGTAATATCTATAGCTGATTGAAGAGCAGGCTCCTGAGTGAGCAGATCTTGGTAGTGCTCCATACCGTGATGTAATCAGCGTATTGCAAAACCTTGATTTCAGGGATGTCTGTAAGCGCCATGCCAGTGGGATGAAAGCAATATTGATTAATGTCAGTGACAATACTGATCCCTGGGCCAGGCCACGTAGCGAAATCAATGAACCAACTGGGTCACCACTGAGGCGTATTGCAAATGTTTTCCCGTCTAAAAATGATGCGACAAAACTGCGTAATCTCAAACTGAGGTGGAGCAAGCCAATGGCGTTCAGGATTGCAGCATGACTGATGTCGTATGCTTTTTTAACGTCCATTGCCAATATGGTACGCCCACTGCGGCGGCGGGTAGAGGACAGTACTGCTGATGTCAAGACCGCCAACCCGTCCTCTGTACCTCTGTATGGACAAAATCCAATTTGAGCGGGATAATAAAAAATGTGCGGTTCCAGCCACCAAAACAGTCGTGTAGCCAGCATTTTCTTTGCAAGCTTGCACAGCGTTGATGTTAATGAGATTGCTCGCAAGTTAGCGAGGTCTGTTGGGGGCTTTCCTGGTTTCGGGATAGGGAGCACAACAGCAGATTTCCAGCTCTCATGTACGACACCATGCAGCCATACATTGTTTATAGCTTCTAGTAGTTGAGGGAGTGCAACGGAACGCAGGTTCTTGTAAACCTCATACTGAACTTTGTCCGGGCCGGGCGCTGTTTTTCGTTTCGCCTCATCAATTGCAGCCAGTAAGTCAGGCATAGTAAATTGACTCACAATTCCATCTGCGTCAGCAGCACATGGTATTGTGTATGCATCTGCAGGGTTACTTGAAAATTAATGTTAGCAGCTGAAGGAGGCAATATATCATACTTTGGGAAAAACGTTTTCGTGCTGCTTCTTTGCCGAAATCATCCGGCGACAAATTAGCTGCAAAGCATGCCGTTGCTGCTTCGTCAGTAAAATGGCGACCATATTCCATTGCACGAAACGTTCGCCAGAGTGAGGCATTCGAGGATTTAGCGGAACATTGCTCGCACCATGCATGCCACTGGCGTCGCGAGAGATCGCATTCATATCTCCGAGCCTTAGCAGTAAGATAATGCAGTCGTGTACGGGCCTGCGTAGAAGTAGGGTCTCGCCTTGCAACCTGTTTGGCTTGACGGCGGGCAGCCCACAAGTTAAGCAGGCCGAGATCTGGTGCCGGTCGAATGGCATCAATTCAGGTAAATGTCGTAACGCTATTAAGTTAAATTTGTATGTGCCCAACAAGGAGTGACGACGAATCTGAAGACAGGCTATCGAGACGTGAGCGAAAGTTGTCCCAGTTGATAACGGACCAATAGCGGTGTAAAGGGCGCAGACGTGAGGGAAGGAGACCGATGATGTTGAGGTGGTGATCACTTCCCCAGCAGTCTGGCTCCATGTTCCACGATGGAGTTCCCGCGCCCGACCACCATGTCAAGTCCGGAGCATAGTCAGCATTGTGAATCTTACGCACAGGTCGCGTTGCTGTCCCAAGGTGATTGAGCAGTACAAACAGGGCATCAGTGAAGGCATCCCGTACACGCCTACCACGAGGGCTTGCAGTGGCATATCCCTAATCCGGTTCAGGGGCGTTGATGTCGCCTCCGACTAAAATCGAACACCCGGGGTATTGCAGACGGACACTTAATAACCAGCCAAGAGTAATACGAGATACGTGTGATTTGCTCCTCTACTGCAGCCATATCTTCCTCCGGTAGTTCAGTGTGTTTCTGTATTGACTGTTGTCGACGGCGTCCCTTGAGCACCGTATCGCTAGACTTCATCTTAGTTGGAGGTGCATTGGAAGCGGGCTCAGGATGCTTTGGACACTATTCTTCATCCCACTGGAGACCAGCAAAGCGATTTTATGTCTGTAATGGTGCCATGTTCTGCATTTGCCAATGCTTAGTGTTCTGAAGACGAGCCTCGTGTTGCCTTTCGCTTTTTCGGACAACTTGGAGTTGTAATCTCATGCTCGTCCGATTTCCAGAGGCCACATCGGTACGTAACTTTTCCTACAGACGTACCTTCATCGCCATTAGCGAAAGAGCAAGATTTGCGCATGTGCCCAGACCGCAAACAGTTGTAACAGTAAACCACACTCGGTTTATATTGCCGAGGTCTTAAAATGCAGGCGTAGTACAGACAGGCTGTAAGTGTCGTAGAGCCTTGCAAGGTGACCATGCAAGAACGCCCTTTTCCCATATGTCATGCCTGGACGACGCGGAGCGTGGGGAAGTACAGCTCACCTTGAAGTGTGGCTTGATCCTCGTTCATGTCGACGTTGTAAACGACGGAACACTGCAAGTCGGAGCCGTCAACTAGATACACCTGGACAGGCACTGAGATCTCACTTGTGATTGAAATATATCTAAGCGTTAGCATTCGTTCCACCGCAGCGAGTGTCGGAAGCCGCACAGCTATAATGTTTTACTTCTTCCTGGCCGTGAAGCCCCGAAAAACCCCTGGTTCCGAGACAAGTGTCCAAGTTAGCCTGGAGAACCCTGTTCGGTATATCCGCCAGGCTTTTGTTAGCTAGAGGTTTAATCGTCACTTTATAAGATGTCGGTCCGTTTGTTGGCGCAACCTGGTTCTCGATCATTAGGCAAGATCGCTTTCCTTGACAGGCATCACTTGCCGAAGACGAATTTTGGTTGATGGTCTTCCGAAGGACGTTTGTAAGAGGTACGGGGGCTTGTTGACATGGATGGTGGTGCCGATAAGTCCATTGGAGAGCACGTCTCATCCTGTCGCAATGTTGGATGCCCATCTCGTCGTGTTGACTGGGTGGTCATTGTCGTGCTCCGCCCAGGGGACAGGTCACTTACGGGTTGTTGGGCATTTTGGGAAGGCGGGATCGGCGTTGTTTTGATGAACCGGGAGCACCAAGCTGGACTTGGGACCGAGGTTCAAGTTGAGATGTCGAATTCGGGGCAGGCGTTGCCGCGAGCCACGCTGGTGAGCTACTTCTGCCAGCGTGGCAGCGGAGGCACTACGCCTAGCCTCACTGCCCAGCTTAACTGCAATTATGCATGAATGCCATGTTCTGGAGGCCTCAGAACCTGACGGCGAGAGAACGTTTGAACCTTCCTCGGAAGGCGAGGATCCACTTCTCTGGAGAGAAGACATGTATTTACGTAGGTGGCGAGGTTTTTGAGAGCAGCGATGCTAAGCCACCTTAGAAGCAACACACTGATGCCCTGTTTGTACTGCTCAATCACCCCGGGACAGCAACACAACCTGTGCGTAAGATGCGGAATGCTGACTGTGCTCCGAACATGACATGGTGGTTGGGCGCGGAAACTCCCTCGTGTAACAAGGAGCCAGACTGCTGGGGAAGTGATCACCACCTTATCATCATCGGTCTCCATCCCTCACGTCTCCGCCCTTTCCACCGCAAGTGTTCCGTGATCAACTGGGACAACTTTCGCTCACGTCTCGATAGCCTGTCTTCAGATTCGTCGTCACTCCTTGTTGAGCACATACAAATTTCACTAAATAGCATTACGCCATTTACCTGAATTGATGCCGGTCGACCGGCACCAGATCTCGGCCTGCTTAACTTGTAGGCTGCCCGCCGTCAAGCCAAACAGGTTGCAAGGCGAGACCCTACTTCTACGCAGGCCCGTACACGACTGCATTATCTTACAGCTAAGGCTCGGAAATATGAATGCGATCTCTCGCGACGCCAGTGGCATGCATGGTGCGAGCAATGTTCCGCTAAATCCTCGAATGCCTCAATCTGGCGAACGTTTCGTACAATGGAATATGGTCGCCATTTTACTAACGCAGCAGCAACAGCATTCTTTGCAGCTAATTTGTCACCGGATGATTTCGGCAAAGAAGCAGCACGAAAACTTTTTTCCCAAAGTATGATATATTGCCTCCTTCAGCTGCTAACATTAATTTTCAAGTATCCCTGCAGATGCATACACAATACCATCTGCTGCTAACGCAGATAGAATTGTGAGCTCTTTTCTATGCTTGAGTTACTGGCTGCTATTGATGAGGCGAAACGAAAAACAGCGCCCGGCCCGGACAAAATTCAGTATGAGGTTTACAAGAACCTGCGTTCCGTATCACTCCCTCAACTACTAGAAGCTATAAACAATGTGCGGCTGCATGGTGTCGTACATGAGCGCTGGAAATCTGCTGTTGTGCTCCCTATTCCCAAACCAGGAAAGCCCCCAACAGACTCCCGCTAACTTGCGAGCAATCTCATTAACATCAACGCTGTGCGAGCTTGCATAGAAAATGCTGGCTACACGACTGTTTTGGTGGCTGGAACCGCACATTTTTTATTATCCCGCTCAAATTGGATTTCGTCCATACATAGGTACAGAGGACAGGTTGGCGGTCTTGACATCAGGAGTACTGTCCTCTACCCGCCTCCGCAATGGGCGTACCATATTGGCAATGGACGTTAAAAAAGCATAGGACGTCAGTCATGCTGCAATCCTGAACGCCTTTGACGTGCTCCACCTCAGTTTGAGATTACGCAGTTTTGTCGCATCATTTCTGGACGGGAAAACATTTGCAATATGCCTTAGTGGCGACCCAGTTGGTTCATTCATTTCGCTAAGTGGCCTGGCCCAGGGATCAGTATAGTCACTGACATTAATCAACATTGCTTTGATCCCACTGGCATGGCGTTTGCAGACATCCCTGAAATCAAGGTTTTGCAATACGCTGATGAAATCATGGTATGGAGCACGCACCAAGAACTTCTTACTCAGGAGCCTGCTCTTCAATCAGCTGTAGATATTACCTCTGATTACGCTTCTTCCATTGGCCTTCAGCTTTCCGTGTGTAAAACTACATACACGTGTGTCGCTAACCGTTGGGGACTCCGTAAACTTACAGCAAATCCAATTCGTCTCTGCCTATCAGGCACCCCACTACATGAAAGTCCGAGTGTAAAAATTCTGGCCTTAAATATTCACCAATCAGGATCAGCGACTGCTTGGCTTTCTCAGGCAAAAAAGCAAGCTATTTAGAATATTCGTTTGATTAGAGGAATTTCTCCTAAAACAGGTGGCGCTGGCTCCTCTGTTGCACGCCAGTTGATGAGGGTGGTGCTGCAGACACGTATTGTTTATCAAGCCCAGATGCAGAATCTTACAAGAGCACAACGGGATCGCCTTGAAGCCGTGAACTGAGAAGCAATGAGAACCATTACATACCTTCCACGAATCACTCCGGTCGTAGCATTACAGGAGAATGCGCAGCTCAACACCATAAATAAGCTGGTGCAGCAGCGCCGTAAGGCGCGCAGACCTAAAGCCTCCTTATCACATTCCATGCAAGCACTAAGGGCGTATGCAACTTTACATATTATTCAGCAGGCACCTGCGCCTGGTCTCCCTCCCTGTAAGTTTGTGCAGTTAGGCGACAATAAGCCAGCATATAACCGCAGACCAACGTCTGGCAACTCGGCATAGTCCCTTCGCCAGAGATTTCAAGAGCAAGATGCTCACCTGCCTCAAGGATCCATTGTAATGTACGTGGATGCAAGCTACAAGTCTGTGAAGCTATAACAGCAATTTACTGTCCGTTGAGACCTAGCCTGAATCGGACATCGACGTTTAAGCGTTCGGAAGAACCTACATCTTTCAGCGCTGAGCTCGTGGTAGTTCAGGAGGCGCTCTGCTCCGTGGCCACCATTACGATGCTCCCTACGGCCAAGTTGTCATCCGCACTGACACACTTCAAGCGGTACGTTTACTCCGACGTGTCAGCTGTTGCCCGAAATATGTCAAGACATTCACCAGCTTGCGGCGCGCATCCCGCAGTCGGTAGGTATTGAGTGGGTTCCACGGAACCTTCTGCCTTCACAAAGTCAAGCTGATTTAGCAACGCACCTCATGACCCAGGATTAATCATTACCACGGCTCCTTGATGTGGACGACGCTCCCTCCTTTTATCAAGAAAGAAACAGCTCCGGAGCCGCACACGTGCTCTTATCCCTGCGTGCGCGGTATTCCTCCCCCGCGGTCTTACCCGTGCAGACGAGGTTACGGTTAGGAGGATCCGGGTAGGGGTTGCCCTCACACCAGCTGTCACTCGGACGGAGTCTCATTTTCGATACTTGTATCTCCGCCAAGGGTGTACGATATGTAAAGACGGAAATGTTGAAGCCGACATTCACTATTTGCTGTGGGTCTGCCCTGCTTATAAGCCAACATCTATCCGGCACTTGACGATAGCTGGCCTTTCAGCTAACAATCCTGCCTCGTATCTCGCTTGGACTCAGGGACCACATCATCGCTCACTCTTGGACTTCACAAAATCAGCCAACCTTTTTCCATTCATTTATTCATTAGCTCAATATTCATCTCATACCTTACTGATGCCCTGAGGCAATAAATATCGTTACAAATAAATAAACAATGGCACAAATGCCCTGTTTTCGTTATTCAGCTCAACGCTATGTTTCCTACCAAGTTCATGTTAAAATCACACTTTCTTTAAAAACAAAAACGTCATTGCGATTACTGCGGTCTGTAGCATACACATCTTAATAGCGTTGACATTTCAACGCAACCAAGACATTTTATATATATATGGCTGGTGTGGTCTTTCCAAGTCTTGAGAATAGTGCGATGCGGTAAATGCAGATGTCTCAAAAAGTTCCTAAAGTATTATCGTGCCCGCAGCCGTTGTGGCTATTGTGCTAGAGCAGTCGAGTGCTAATCCCACGGGTCTGGGGTTCAATCTCTCAAGCGGCAGCCATGTTTTCATAAAGGCCATTCACAATGTGCACACCTGCCGTGCAGCGTCAGTGCAGTATAAACATCCACTGATGTCAGAAATTGTTTAACCATCCACTAAGCCCCCCCCCCCTCCCTGCTCCGTCCCTCATAACCAACTTCTCCTTCAGATGTAGAATCTTGTAAACCAAAAACCAGAAGTGTCCGAAGCAGTTGCCGTAATAGCTGACATCGAATTTTATAATATGCGTCTTAGCTTCTCAGGTGGCTCCTCTTGTTGTGGTGAAACCTCTTGCCGAGGACGACTGCTTAAAACTGTTACTTCAATAGTCACTTTCTGGGAACTTTGTTTTTTGTTCAGCAGTTCTTCAACATGACTTCCATCGCCATAGCCACAAGAGTGCAACTCTAAGCACAAACACTATCTCCAAAAATACGCTTTGTTGAGAGAATTTTCTATACGTCAACAGAAACAACTTACATGTGATGACAACACCAGCCACGCAAGTCGACCAACAGTCATGATGTTCATCGTCAGAAATATTTCCACAAACTATGAAAATAACAGCTATTGTTGTATAGCATTTCGTATTTTTACTTTTATAATGCGACAGGCTGCCTGGTTTGAAAAGAAACGTAGAAAACAACTACAACATATTTTTGCTGTAAATAGAACAAGAACAACTGGTGACACAACTCCCCATGAATTGTCAGCTGGAAAAGGTCGGATTCCATGTAAAGAAGTGGCAATGCGAAACTATAACAAATAAAAATGATTAATACCTTTTAAAGGAAAAAAAAAAGTTTTTCTTTAAAATAGATAAAAATGTTAACACGAAAAAAAAATTGAACAAATGTGTCCAACTTGTTTTTCTCAAGTTTTCTTGGTGTTTATGTCAAATACATGCATCGCAACCACTTCCAGCAAAATGCAAAAATATAGCGCTAACGGGACCCAGGCCTGTTTTACATTGCTACCTTCCACCATACGCACCTGAGGAAAATTTTCTCTTCTGGAAAAAATAATACTTCAGTAATACTATGACCGTATTTTCTTAGTACTGCCTAAGGAAGATAATTTGCAAAGTTGAAGACCACAGTCGAAAAACGTCATTCTTATATTAGCGGTAAGAAATGCCATACTATCGTATCAGTGTGAAAGCACAACATAAGACCGGTAAACACATTCATGGATATCTTTGGTGAGGCTTATGTAAGCTCGAGAAAGCCATACGATTGGATTATTTATGTCACCAAGCGGATGATTACAAGGTTTTCAATTGGTGTGCTAAAGAGCGGCTATATAGTTACTGAACGCCAATTATAAATCACTCGTCAGTCACTCATTTTAAGTCCAGGAAGCACATCTACTCGATTAAGCTGAGTTGGGAAATAAATTGTTTTAACTACAATATTTAGAAGATGGGCCGGACCAAGACAGATCTTGATTTTGGCGCGAAGGACGTTGCCTTGCTCAGCGCCAGTATTTTTCACTTTTAGCACTTTAATTACTTGAGTGTTATGTAGAGCAAGAAAAAAAGGAATGAGGACAGTGATCAAGGGCGGATATGTGCTGAGAGCTGGCAAAAATTTGAGACAAAAAACTAACGCTATTTCCAAGGGATTCGAATATGTGAAAGTGCCATTTTTAAGCGTGGTCGGAATTGACTCTGACATATTTTGGTTGTGAAATTCGTGAAATATTTGCTAACTTTACTGCCTATAATCATTTATATTTCATAGTATTTTTCTTGGTGTCATACAGTATTGCCAAGTGGGTTTTGGGTTAAACTTAAAAACTTTACGTAGGTTTCTGTCAAAGGATGCTGCTTAACGTTCGGTTATCTCTATTGTTCTGGTATCTTAGCAAATAGAGAGTCCAAGGCAAACCGATTACTGCCCAGAGATTTCTAGGCAGAGAATAGTATTTTTGATACGTTTGAACTTTCGTGCATTTATTAAGAGAACTGGCAATTAGGTTCAAAATTTTCCTGCATGCTATTTTAGCGAAGCAGTTATTCTTAATAATAGTTAATTGAGGGCTTCTTGATATGGTACTAAATTTACTGTTGTAGAATGAATGCTTCTTTCTATATTTTGGCCTCATTTAGAAATTATTGGTAGGATAAAGAAATGCAGGTTCGCTGACCTCAAAATCTAGAATTCCTGCCGGCAAGTAACATTTGTTCGTTAATACGTGACCGATAAGTGTTCTAGAGCCAAGCTGGTCCAACGTGTTAATAGTGTTAATGAAGTTCCTAGTCCATGATCCATAAAGGCGTTGCAGTAATCTGAGAACGAAGAATCTCTATAATTGATAATGCTATTGTTAATATATTGTCGCGTGGTGGTGACCAGGGTCGATGGCACAAATGAAGAGTCGGTGATTGCACTGACGGAACTCTTTATTGGGCTGACTTGCGCCCGCAAAAGAACTAAGCAACTCGGCGGCAGCGATAGCAACAAACGTGCTCGTCGATCGTCGAACAAAGAATGCCCGTCACACTCGTCAACGCTCAATTTAAAGGCTGCTCAGAACAATCTAGATAACGTCGCAAACAGCTACCAGCACAAGCTAGAACATTGTAGAAAGACACACGAGTGGACGGAATCTTCGGAACAAATCTCGGTGCATCTTCCGCTACAATGAAACTGATAAATGTGTGACTCGCGACATCGAGCATTAACAAAAAACGAATACGGAACTGATACGTGATCCAAAATCAGAGTGATAAGGCCGTATGCAGCTGGCTGTTAAAAAAAACAGCAAATACATTTTTGAAGGTTTCGCGGCAATACCTCACAATAATGATGTTTTTGTTTTCACAATTAAAGCTAGTGTTAGAATGATCTAGCTCGAGTATGATGACGAAGGGGAGAGGTAGGCTCATGCAAATAAAGAGTTTTTATTCGGAAGGGATGATTGTGAAGTGCTATTTACACCCCTTTACATTTGTAGCGGCACAATAGTCAATACCGGTGTTGTACCGCCTCGGCTCTTGACACGCGCTGGCGCACGCTGCGCGAAGCCACGCTCTAAGTAGAATAAATTAGTTGACATATTGTTCCCGATGTGCGCGATTCGTCCGCGTCACGCTCAAAATAATTCGCGGGAAAATAAGTTTCCACCCCTCTAAAATTTGGTGACCCGGAAGAAATGGACGCGAATGACGAAACCACGGATGCAGCATCAGGCCCCAGGTTCCAGCTCATATATCTGCGCCAGAGGGCATCGCGTTTCGAAGATGCCCCAGCCTGCCTCCCCGTACGACCACTTCGAGGTTACAGGACTGGCCCCGAAGATAATCTGGGAGCACAGCTTATGCAACAGTTGTTCATCGCTGAGGGCCTTGGCGACCGTAAGCAGTCTCAGCTCCTCGATCGCATCCGACACCTGCTCCGCGACCGTCCACAGGACAACAGCCCGCTGCTCCGGAAGCTGTGCTGAGGCTATTTCTAAAAACGTCGTGGTCGTCTTGGCCACAAAAGGTGCTGTTACCTCGGATAAACCGCAGAGTTGACTGACGATGTCTCTAACAACTGCTGTCCGCGTTCCGTGGGTGGACTTATGCCCGCCGCCTTGTCGTCTGGAAGCAAAATCATCTCGAGGCTAAAACCCAGCGCCTCGAGAACACCGCTTCTGCAATGCGAGTGTCAATTCCTCGTGGCTTCCGGCGCTGCTACCACTAACAATTAAGCCGTCGTTTCAGTTCCAGCCAACGATCATGCCCAGGCAGTGATCGCTTGAGCTGAGACCACTGCAAATTCGGCACCGCTGCCCGGCAGTGGCGGCATCTTTGCCTGTGGTCGGGAAACGCGGCGGCTTGTCACTGATGGCGGCCTGTGACTCTGAATCTACACTCAGCCGCCTACTATATATCTCAGACAGGATCTCGGGATGCCTCTTCCTCCTTGACTGCGGTGCTCAGGTTAGCGTTCAAAAGCGCGTGTTTACAGATTAGTTGGTTCTGCATATTGCACATGAAGTTAATTCAATCAAATGAAACTTTATTTTCCGACTTACAATAAAGATGGAGGAATTGTAGAAAACGTGGCTGCTGGACTGATTAATGAGTTAGCGAAGAAATGTGGACGATAGAACAGACACATACAACGAAAGACAGGCCATAATACTTGCTATTATTGGGGTTTGACAGAAACAATTAGATAAAACAGTGAGCAAAAAAGCTCCATGTTACCAGGCAGAGCAAGTACGCTCATCACGAACCGCGCTACGATTGATAAAAACGAGGTAAGAAAATCACATTCAGCTTCGGAAATCTACACAGAAATGTCACTCACACAATGATCAGACAACGATTTTAATATTCAAGGACAAGCCCAGCTTCTAGATTGCCGCTCTTGCCTAAAAGTTTAGTATCCTCAATTTGTGGGCTATATGTGCTGGCACATATCGCCGAAAATATGACAGAAAATATTCTAGGTAGGTATTGTTTCTATGCTGTAAATTATTTGCGTACTTGCGTTGCCAACCACTGACGCAGCGGCTAGTTCGGCCTTACTATAAAGTCCCACATGAAAGCAGTATGCAGTATACCACTGTCTGGCATGGTTTACATAGGAGATGACATTTTTTCTTTTTACACCCCCTCGCAAACGCCGGAAATGCGGCGGCAATGCTGTGACATCTTGTTGTGAGCTGAACACCACAAAAGAATAGTGCCTGCGGCTGCCTTCTTGAGGTGTTATGTCACCTGGTGCCCATGTGGGATCACAAGAGGGTTAGAAGACAGAACATATGGTCCAGTCTTCTCGTCAACAAATAATTTTTTTTTATTGGGCCAATCCACCTCCTAGGGAACTTACGCCTGATGCCTCCCTCGACACGTGGATTAAGGGAAACGCCAGCGACGTCCGGATATTCAATCTCGAGCAGAGGATTAGGCCTGTGTCACCCGGGATCGGCATGGTCTCGGAAGCACATGCTGACCATCTCCCCTACCTCCAACTTTCCTTTCCACAGTAAAATTGTGTTTCAGATCACTTCATGTCTAAATCATATTGTCACGTGCTTTGGGTTGTCATAAAGGGGCGGAAGTAGCTGGAGATCGAAAGAAGCCGAAACTGGTGGGCTTTGATGACTCTTTGTTCTCCAATGTAGAAAAAACAACAACATGCACATAGGACCTGAACGCGTTTCTTCATGCACGTTTTTATCATAATCGTGTCACAGTCGCCTGATGTGTGTGCTTGCAGTGTATGGTGTCGTTGCGCCTGCTCCTTATTTTCTTTATATTCCCTGTTTCACACCCCAAAACACAGTTCGTATTAGCCCATGTCCTTTGTCCTAACTGCCTCTTCTGTCTTAGAGTTTATATGCAGTTTCATCTACAACAGGTTAACTTTCTGCCTCCGTCCCGCCTCAATTGGCGATGCGCTTTGCCAGGAGCGCCTTTTCAGGCGGTCAACACCTCACAGATCGCAACCGACGGAGAGTGCTCAGTCACCCTATTTTTGCTATCAAGGATTTGGGTTTGCCATCATGGGAGCGGAATTTCTCGCCACTTATGAAATAGGTGCAGACATGCGATCTCGCCTATATTCTAGCCACACGACCCATTTGTTTTCGGAATGGCATCCTTGCTCCGGGGGCCACGACTACACTTTCAGCCGCTCTGCAGCTTGGTCAGCCTCAATTGCTACGATTCTGGCCACGTTTCCTGCCATCATACGGCTGAGGAGCCGCGAGCTTCTAGTCCGCTATCTGTCACGCATTACATAGTCACCAGGGGAATACGAGTGTTCTCCCGACAGCACCGCCCATTCTGAAAACCGACTCGCTACAGCCCGCCGCGAGTTTGATCATATGCTGCAAATAAGCGCCCTTTGGCAGTCGTCGAGCAGTTGGTCTTCTGGTAGCACATTGGGCCGAGTCGGGAACCCAGCAATTCGGATATCGTTCCCTAACGGCCGCACCGTCCCATATTGAATTCTCTTTCTCAAATTCGAAGTTTTGTGGCCGATATAAATGGCATGATCATTGGTTCTATGCCAAGATGAACCTGATGAAGGCCTGACGGAGCCACCAAGAACAGCAATGACACTGCTCTGGCCATGCACACTCTGGCCGACGCCCCTTTACGCCTCACTACCGAGGCCTCCGGTTCCGCTGTAGGCACCGTTCTCCAAAACCAACATCTTCAGGATGACTGGTGGTACTAGCTGGGTTACTTATCATAGAAATTCAAGCCTGCAGAAACGCGGCACATTAAATTGGGCCTTGTGGTGCTAGTTGTCTACCTCGCCATTTGACTTTGTTATGTGCTACGGACCACAAGCCCTTAATCAAAGTTTGAGAAAGCGCTAACATCAACCAAAAACATTTAATATAACCAAAGGCTTCGGGACCGACTCGGTCCCTTCCTGAGCGGCGACTGAAGTTCGAGCCCGCAGTAGTGGCCAGCTGCCTTCGCTTCCAAATTTTCCCAGCACTTGGCGGAGTACATTGGTGTAAAATAGTTTAAGGGACAGAGCTGGTCCCGAAACGTTGGGTCATACCGATTGTTTTTATGCGGGTAAATGTTATATGACACCTTTCTTTTAAGAACCAGCGGGTAGATTTCCGCCGATGTTCTAGTACAAACTTTAGCTTTTTGACCAAGAACAGGTTAGCGCAAAACGAGACGGACACTAGAGAGGAGGACAGGACGCCGCCCTACTGGCAACGGATTATTTTATTCAAGGACACACAAAATATAGATCAATCATAAAAAATTTTGACAATTCATGCAAGAACAGCCCACTTGTGTTAAGTTACAGATTTCGCATTTAGAACTATCACAAGTGGAAGACAAAATATGCCAGATAGATCACCCACGGGCCCAGAAAGATTTTGTATCTTATGAATCGGCGCACTCGAAAACAGTTAAGCGAGCTATTGCCACAGGAATTTTACAGGCAGCAATGGTGAAGTCACGCTCGGACACCATGGAGTCGAGCTCCCAACTAGAAATGGCGAGATTTCAAAGCACAGGCTTCCCCCAGTCAGTTCTGACGGGAGCATTTTAGCGGTTTTTTCAGAGCATAAATGAAAAGACGAATATGACTGAGTATTTGAGTCGTTTCTTCAGATCATAAAGGAAAAGAAGAATAAACCGTGTGATCCCGAAGACAAGGTGGTTATGCCTATGGCTATTCCCTTCTGCCATAAAGTACGTCATAGCTTGAAAAAAGGAGCCACCAAATATACATAGTAGTAACAGGCTGAGGATTCGGGCTACTGAGTATGCGTTATGTTCCGTAGCGCATCAAGAACACAAGCGCTAATGTCTGTCACTTGTGTCCTGGCGGCGCTATAGAACAAAGCATTGTACTTGTTATTTTCTCGGCTGCTTGTAATTTGGCCACCCTTTGTCCTGATATAACCAAACACCAACAAAGAAAAAGAGAAACTACTGGACATAAAATGGCCTCAAATAAATTGAATGTAATGAAAGTGTTATTTATAAGGTTATACTCACATCTGGACCACACTGTTCAGCCGCGACGCTGCTAATACGATAAGTTAAGGGAGCACAAACGCCCGATGGGCGCTGGAAAGGGGTCAGATCTTTGGTTTCATTGTAAGGGCTGCACTCTGCGCTGATGCGCACCCATTTGCGAAGAAACTATTTGTAGGCAGAAGCCGCGAATGTGTAGCCCGCTAACTACCAGCAGCCTTTTAAGGTGAAGGCCTTTATTCCCTCATCGTTGTCATCTGCAAAAGTGTCACGATTTTACGGCGGCTCTGAGTGGTCGAGACGGAATGACGTAATGGATGTCTCGACCAATCACAGAGCACCACCAATATATGTATAATTATTAATGTCTTATAATTACTAATAAAATAATACGTACTAATTGATACCTAAATATTTATTAATCGCTAATTAGTGACATTTGCATATATAATTAGTTACTAAATAATGCCACGCACCCGGTAAAATCAACCGCATAACAGTACACGTAGAACGAAGGATACAATTAGCAGCATAAATGCACTCGCAGAATGTGAGAGTAGTCGCTCGCTTTACTTGTAGCAGCATTCATAGCTACATGAGCAACAGTCGCGTAGCAGAATGCAGCACTGAGGCTTTCGCCCTTCATCACTTTAGTCGCCAAAATCTCCTCGAATTTTTTTGATCATAAAGAAGGGGCAAAATTGTGTCAGTGACGCTTCTCTTTTCGTATATAAAACTGAATAAGGCTCTTTGGAGTACTTTGCTTGAGCAAAGAACAAGGTATTAATTATTCTGCTCTTCATGGTGTTATAATAGGACTAAACCGTTGTTATGAAGACTTATGTTGTTTTGTGTGCATTTCGTTTTTAAGCATTTATTGCATTTTCATCGGTTACATTTCCTTCGTTATCAACTCCGCATCACTTTGGCGGTACACCACAGTTCCTTGTCTGTTCCGCTGTGGTGCGAAGTAATCGCGCAACAAAATACTTATTTCGGTACATAGGAGTTTGTTTTTTTCTGGGTTCTGCATTTGCATGCCGCTTCGTCCCCTCGTTTTCTATAGAACATGTTACATTCTCCCTTTAAAACCGCGTTTTATTGTGATTAAGCTTTTAAAGACTCAGTAACCTTAATCAGTTTTTGTTTCACATAGATATCATTGTCATGCGATAAAACCTATCCTTCCGATATGTGCGGGAGCCGGAAGGTGGTGTGACAGAAAAACTATACGTTTTGTGTTTTCTTCAATAAAATTTTCAGTTACCAGTAGTGCGTCGTCTTGTCTTTCTCTCTCATGCAGGTTTTTTTTCGCGCTAACCTTGTTATGATGACGTTATTTTATCCGTTTTCCTGGATAAAGAATCGCCAGATTCTAATTCGCTCTTCTATATGAACGGTTTTATTTCCCACTTTATTTTAGAATTTTGCGTCCATTGTTCTCCGAAACAGCATTTTATGGGACTTTGCCGACTCTCCTGGAGTCGAGGAAGATATCAATAGCAGAGAGATCCGGGAAGACCTGCTACGGAGCGAAGACCCCGCTCGGCAACAAAAACCGGTCCGTCTGGGGGCCGAGGCCGCGAAATGACAAAATCCCTATGTTAGCCTTATTCGCGGAGGCTCCGGCCCCCGTACTTTAGGCGTACGTGCCGGGGATAGGGAGTGGGGGCCTCCATTTATGATGGACGATCAAAGTTGTTATCCATCCCCCCTTGTACGAAACTAGTCCCGCCGGGCGTTCGATCCAGGCGTCCGTGAGGCGCTCTTCGTTGGGCACTTTCTCGAACGCCGCAGAACACAGCGTACAGAAGCAGGCGCAGTACAGCAGGCATCAGCGGCATTTCAAATTGATTTCAGTCATGGGCAGTATCGAAGATACATGTATCTTCGATACTACCTTCAGGATGCTTGAGTCCACGCGGCTATGCTTCACTCTTACACGGGATAAAAGGCTTCGGAAATATAATTTTGCAGGGTATCGAGTATCGGTATCGAAGATGCTTTTTCGAATTATCTTGTCCAGCCCTGATTTGTTTATAGGTTGATATTGAAAAGCGCATTAAAAACACGGATAACAGCAAAAGAAGGACACTTGAGCGCTGAAATCCGTGCTTTTTATGCGTTTTTCAGGATCAACATGGATAAACAACTCGCCCAAACGCAGCCATATTGGTTTACAGGAAAGTCAAGGCGCAGTATCTGCCACAACATTCCGCGGACATCTTAAACTGATTGGTTGAAAGGCGCGATAACTGTTTCACTTGTTTTCTGTGGACACCTCAACTGCGCCATAAGAGAATGGAGTAAGATGGGAGTGAAAGTGGAAAGAGAGATAGAGGAGCCGTAGTGGAGGGATAGGGAGTAATTTCGACCACCTGGGGATCTTTAACGTGCGCTGACAGCGCACAGGACACGAACCCTTCTTCGTTTCGCCTCCATCGAAGCGCAGTTACCGAGGCCGGGTTCTAACCCAGGTACTCCGGCACAGTAGTCGGGCATCTTACTACTGCACCACCCCGGCGGGGTCAAGCTATAAGGAAAAGGTTAAAGGTAGGAACAAAAAATTAAAAGGTCTCTTAGATGTCTCTTAAAAGGAGAATGACGAACGCCTACCCTTCCTCTCCTATCATTTGCCTCTCATCATTTGCCTCTTATCGGCGTTCGTTGCAGTACTACATCTATATATAATTTGTTTACGGGGAGGGAAGGGCGCAGTATCTTTCACAATTTCTCCAGCAAGTGGTGGTGGTGGTGAAAAACTTTATATTTGGGAGCCTTAAGGGATTGCATGCTAGTGACGGGTCGACTCTTGGCTGCGTGTTGTGGCCGGAAGCTGGGGCTTCCCAGCGACACCCAAAACCCAGTCCGTCAGCCGCTTTTGAACGGCCGGGTCAGAGCTGGACACCGCAGCCTCCCATCGCTCGAGGTCGGAGAGTTGCCAAGTGGCTGGAGGGTGGAATTCTGAGCATTTGATCATAATACGCTCAAACTCAGCTTTATGTGCCCCACACAGGGTGCACTGCGGCGAGAACAGTCCTGGATGAATCAAAGATAAGAAAGCAGGGGTACGGGACTGAAGTTGGCGCCACGTCACCTGTTGTAACTTAGTCATAGATTTATGAGGAGGAGGGTAGTTGGTTTGTTGAGCACGGCAATGGAGAGAGATTTCGTGATAGGATACCATGTGCTCGCTATCATCTCCCCAGGCAGTGCAGTCCCTCTTTGCCTGACGTATCCTCGAGCAAAACAGTGAGCTGCTTCGTTGCCTGGGTGACCCGTGTGAGCGGGCACCCATATTGGTTGAATAGGGTGTTCGGGTGGGGGGAGGGAGGCGAGGAACCGGAAGGCTGGGGCAGAGATCCGACCGCGATAGAAGTTCCGTACGGCGGATTTAGAATCGCTAAAGATGGTTGTGGCTCGGGTAGTAGCTATGGCGAGGGCAACCTCCACCTCCTCCGCCTCCAGGGAAGTGGAGGCAAAAGTTGTACCGGCCGCGACCAGTTGCAAAGAGTTGGAAACAGCGCTGAGGGCGAACGCTGGGCGGTAGGGGTATGAGGCAGCGTCTACGTAAACGGTCTCTGGCTGGAAGCCATAGTGTTTGTGAAGAGCTTCTGCGCGTGCCTTGCGGCGAGTGGCATGGTGCTCTGGGTGCATATTCTTTGGCAGGGGATGCACCTTAAGAACGCGGTGTATCGCAGGGGGAAGTGTATGTTGTGTAGAGTAGTGACCGGGAGGTGAGAGATGGATGCGAGCAAGGATGTTCCGGCCGGTGAGGGTAGATGATAATCTCTCCAACTGGGCTGAGCGGTGGGCTTCCGTGAGCTCAGTTAGGGAGTTATGGATGCCCATGTCAAGAAGGCGTTCATTGGAAGTGTAGCGGGGTAAGCTGAGGGCGGCCTTGTACGCCTGTCGGATAAGGGTGTTAACCTTGTCTTTCTCCACCCGCGTGAGGAAAAGATAGGGGAGCGAGTACACAACACGGCTCAGGACAAATGCCTGTATAAGGCGTCTGAGGTCATGCTCGCGCATACCACGATGGCGATTGGCTATGCGGCGAATGAGGCGGATTGTTTGATGAACCATCACCGTCAGCTTAGTGATAGTTGCGGTATTCTTGCCATTATTTTGTATCAGAATACCAAGAATCCTGATGTTGTCCACTTCTGGTATCCGGGTGTTGTCAATTGTCAAGAAGATGGGGGCAGGAGGGCCTTTGTTTGCACGACACCTAGGAGGTCGGAGTATGAGAAGCTCCGATTTGGTAGAGGAACAAGCCAAACCGACATTTGCGGCAATGATACTACAATGTCTGCTCCGGCCTGTAATGTATCTTCCATGGCGCCAATGTTACCTGTGGCGGTCCACAGTGTAATATCATCGGCGTATAAGGAGTGGGACAGGGCAGGGATTTGGTTGTGGGCGTGTGCCATGGGGATAAGGGTAATTTTGAAAGATGGAGATGAGAGCGAGCTGATGGTGATTTCTGCTGTGCGATGACTAAGAAAGGCGGATATGTACTGGTGGACACGCGAGCCGACGTGAAGCGATGAGAGAGCATCTAAAATGGCTGCGTGACGGACATTATCAAAGGCCTTTGTGAGATCTAGGGCAAGAATTGGTCGGGTGTGCTGTGTGTGGCGGGGGTGAAGGACATCTTCTGGCAGTTGCAGCGTAACATCCTATGTGGAGAGGTGTGGCCGTAAAATATCAGTACGTCACTACAACCCTTGCGGCAAGTGTGAGCTAAGACGGTGCACCATCGCTCCTGTCGTGTGGCGTTCCTTAGCGCGCGTTCAAGTGTGGCATTGGTGGTGGTGGTGAAAACGTTTATTGCGTATTTGGAGGTTTGACGCGGAGCCTTAAGGGCCTCGGCCTTACAATACTGGGTGGAGACCCTGGCCAGGGACCCCATTGGCGGTTGCCGCCACCCGCGCACGCCGCGTTAAGGCCCTTTGGGCCTGTAGGTCGCCGCAGCCGAGCAGGGTCGCCTCCCAGTCCTCCCGGGAAGGGTTAGGGATGGGGGAAAGGGATGGGTTTCGTTGGCAGGCCCATACCATGTGGTAGGTGTCAGCCACCTCCCCACAGTACTGGCACTGGCCAGTGAATTGGGAGTCAAAATGAAGTACTGCCCGGCACAGCATCGTGTTAGTGAAGAGGCGCAGGAGCAGCCTTCCGTTCGCTCGTTCGATTTTCCTAACCCTTTGCTGGGATTAGGGTATTTGCGATGCGAATTGTGATAAAAAATTACAATATCTTTGAATGTGTAGGCCGGATTGGAATCGATGCCCTCAGCCGATTCAAGTCCCGAGGAAACTGCTCGGAGAGAAAGCGCGCGGGCGGCTGCGTCAGCTGCCTCGTTCCCTGCAAGACCCTAGTAGCTAGGAGCCGCGGGGTCCGTGTCCCGACAGCAATTGTGAAATATTCTATGTGCTAGGGGTGGTCCACCCTTTGGCGACGTTCCGACAAGCCCCTCGTGAGTCGGTGATGATATATTTAGAAGTGTGATCTGAGGCAGCGAGCGCAATGGCTACCTCTTCAGCATGTGTTATAGATTTGGCCTTGAATGTAAGGCTATCGAATGTGATCCCGTTGTGAACGACTGCGGCCGTAAACCAGCCCGCCGGATGTAGTCTCGAGGCATCCACGTAGAACACCTGATTTGCTGCCATAATGGCGGGCTAAGGCTTCCGCCCGCGCCAGGCGGCGCCCATAATGGTCTTCTCGTGACATGTTGGCAGAGAGAGGCCGCACTCTGAGGGTGCGTCTCCAGAGTTCTGGATGCGCTGCCTTTCCTCCTTGAACTGTTTATTTTGAATGTTCAGCCGGGCAAGAAGGCGGCGACCCGACACTCTGTACGAGGCGGGTATATTGGTTCATCAAATGTGCTTCCCGAAGCTCCCTGAAAGTTTTTCAGAGATCTTATATTAGCGCGAACAAAAACACACACAAGACAGGGTACAGGACGAGCGCTAACTGCCAACTGTTTATTGGAAGGAAAGAGGAACGTATATTTAAACCCTCGGCCACTCAGGTGTTCATAGCCCCAATCGCACTCACCCCACCCGGTATCAAAATTCATCAATGACAAGCCTAGGCATGTGTGAACAAGGAAGCGATAAATAAACGGTACAGATCTTAACA
Organism: Amblyomma maculatum; assembly: GCF_055883805.1. Taxonomy (NCBI): domain Eukaryota; kingdom Metazoa; phylum Arthropoda; class Arachnida; order Ixodida; family Ixodidae; genus Amblyomma; species Amblyomma maculatum. Next base: position 156,934,481 of record NC_139353.1, on the reverse strand, counting down.
ACAGTCAAACGTAGCAAAGCAGTGTGAAGACTTGAGGCAAAAGCATTCAAAACTAAACAACGTAAAAATTAGAGCTCACAACAAGGCAATAACCAAAGGTAACTAGCAAAGAGGCAATAGCAGTCAATCCCTCGTAGTAAACGCAGTGTCCATAGCAAAGCAAAAGCAGTCTAACAAAAAGCCATAAAAAACCAGAACAATCAATAAGGTAACAAAAGCATTTTAACAAAAAAACCACCAAGATAAGACCAAGGTAAAAAACCAAACCCAAGGGTAACTAACAAACAATTGTAGCAATAGCAGTCAATATCTCGTAGGAAAGGCAGTGTCATGTATACGGAGCAAAAGCAGTCAAAATCTAAAAATTCAACAAGGTAAAAAATCTATATCTAAAAATATAAAAAAAAAACGCCACTAATACCAAAGACAGGTCGTCCGAAGCAGGTTACAAACAGTGGACAATGGAATACTCATTTCAGATCATATTATCGAGGAAAGATACCTCACTGCTGTAGAGCACTACAGAAGACTCACTGATACAGTCAGTCCCTCTTATCTTTATAAAGTACGCTTCCATGATTTCACGTGCAAGTGAATTGCGGCTCTTGCCAAGAATCCTAATCTCATACAGTCGAGGCTGGCAACCCCTACATGACACGCAATGCTTAGCCAAATTACAGCCTTCCCCAGTTGTTAATGATAAGTCATGTTCCCGTGGACGATCGTTCACGCAGCGTCCAGTCTGGCCTACATACACCTTTTCACAAGACAATGGCATCTCGTAGACAACTCCGATGGCGCATTCTGCAGAGCGCCTAGCATGTTTCTTGCCACAGGCGCTCTTTTTTGCTCCTTGTTTGGCGATACGGGGGCATAACTTTGCCATTTTGAAAGCTGCTGAAAACACCATCGGCACTTTGTACCTCCCCGCCACCTTCTTCAGGTTGTGCGACACCTTCTGCACATACGGCATGACTACAGGTTTACCTTTGCTTTCAGCCGTTTGTCGCGCTTTTCCCTTTATCTTTTGCAGCAATGTCTCAGCCACAGCCGCCACGATCGCACAGGGGAAACCGGCAGAAGAAAGCCTGTCCACCTGATCATTAAAAAAATTCTGCATTTTGTGCGGACACGACTTCATGAGAGCGGATTCCAGGCAGAGAGCGACAATCCCCCTCTTAACTATTTTCGAGTGTGCCGAACTATAGGGCAACAGACCCTTCTGGACTCTGGGGTGATACAACCAGCAAACATTGCTGTTCGAAATGATCATGCGGATGTCTAAGAACTGTAGGCAGTCCTTCGAAGGCATTTCATGGGTAAATGTTAAACCTTTGCCATGCTGCCTAAACTGATTTAAAGCATCATTCACCGTATCCTGGTACGTCATAGCATGGCTTTTGCTCAACAGAACTAGAAAATTATCCACGTATATGAACACTTTTAAAATCTTGGTGCCATCTAGGGCTGTCGTCAATGACTAGTCATAATGCGATAAAAAGATGTTGGTTAGTACTGGTGCTACGCATGAACCAATGCAAATGCCGCGCGGTGCAGATAATGCTCTTTGTCAAATGAAATAAAGGTACTGCTGAGGTAAAATTCCAGAAGAGTCATAAAATCATCTAATGACATGCCTACAGAATTCTGGAACAACACTTCTCCATGTTCTTCCACAAATGCCCTTACCGATGCGAAAAAATCCGCGTGTGGTATGGAGTAAAAAAGGTCTACGACATCCACTGAAAACGCGAACCCGATTGATTGGTTGTGCCCCAGGTGCTCTGTTACATCGTTCGAGCTTTTTGTGACGAAAGGGTCAAATACCTGCAGCTTGTTCAATTGTTTAAGAAGAAACCGACTGACCTGGATCTGCCAAGAGCCCTTTTCACTGACAATTGTTCGAAGCGGAATATCCGGTTTGTGAGTCTTTGCTGTAAAAAATACACTTAACGGGTCAGATTTACACTTGCCAATCGCTGCTGACAATTGTGAAAGGCCCAAGTCTTTGCACAATCGCTCCGCCTTGCTCTTTACTCTTGTAACGCTGCTCCTGACTTGTCTAAAGTTCTTTCTTAGTGCTTCAATTGCCTTCATATTGAAGATACCGGTGGGTACAACGACAAATCCTCCCTCCTTGTCAGCCTGCATCAGTTGTAGGTCATTTTGCCTTAAGAAGCGAACCACAGCTCCCATTTCTTGTCGCATTCTTGCGGAAGAAGGCATGCCAACCGATCTCGACAGAGTATCCACGCCTTCTAAAAGGCACCTCTGCTGGTTCTCTCCATCTGCTTTCCTGGCCACATCTCGATTCACCACCAGCAATTCGTGGGCTTGTACTGAAGCTTCATAACTATATTTTGGTCCTTTCTTCAGCACACTGGAAATCTTCTCAGGGATAGCCACGTCTCCCAACACCGTCAGGTCATGATTGGCGGTATGCACAGCCTTTCTCGTTCCTGTTTGAGCAACTGGCTAAGGGTGCAGTTCCACCATCTCTCTGTCATCTGAGCGGCGACGCGGCTATGTACACGTAACATATGCTCGGCAAGCCACCCTGGATGCTGGGCATAACAAGCTAAACGTAACCAGTCCTGGAAAAGCCGGACTTGCCGCCACATTTCGGACCTTAGTATCTTGCACACACGCTTAACATGCCCCGGTGATGGCTTAACATTTCCACAAATCGCACTTACATCCCCCGGCGTCGAACCGTTCCTGAGGCAGAAAGTGAGGCTCCTTGCTCGGACCGTGGAAGCGACTATGTACGTGATCAAAGTGTCCACTTGAGGGTAGGAAGAGGAAACACATAAAGATGGGCCCGCAGTAGAAGAAATATGCTTCAGTAAGATGTGTTGTCGGCCTAGTTGGTGCAGTACTTCAGACATCTTATAGTAGCGCGAACAAAAACACACACAAGACAGGGTACAGGACGAGCGCTAACTGCCAACTGTTTATTGGAATGAAAGAGGAACGTATATTTAAACCCTCGGCCACTCAGGTGTCCGGCTTTTCCAGGACTGGTTACGTTTAGCTTGTTATGCCCAGCATCCAGGGTGGCTTGCCGAGCATATGTTACGTGTACATAGACGCGTCGCCGCTCAGATGACAGAGAGATGGTGGAACTGCACCCTTAGCCAGTTGCTCAAACAAACAGGAACGAGAAAGGCTGTGCATACCGCCAATCATGGCCTGACGGTGTTGGGAGACGTGGCTATCCCTCAGATTTCCAGTGTGCTGAAGAAAGGACCAAAATATAGTTATGAAGCTTCAGTACAAGCCCACGATTTGCTGGCGGTGAATCGAGATGTGGCCAGGAAAGCAGATGGAGAGAACCAGCAGAAGTGCCTTTTAGAAAGCGTGGATACTCTGTCGAGATCGGTTGGCATGCCTTCTTCCGCAAGAAAGCGACAAGAAATAGGAGCTGTGGTTCGCTTCTTCAGGCAAAATGACCTACAACTGATGCAGGCTGACAAGGAGGGAGGATTTGTCGTTGTACCCACCGGTATCTTCAATATGAAGGGAATTGAAGCACTAAGAAAGAACTTTAGACAAGTCAGGAGCAGCGTTACAAGAGTAAAGAGCAAGGCGGATCGATTGTGCAAAGACTTGGGCCTTTCACAATTGTCAGCAGCGATTGGCAAGTGTAAATCTGACTCGTTAAGTGTATTTTTTACAGCAAAGACTCACAAACAGGATATTCCGTTTCGAACAATTGTCAGTAAAAAGGGCTCTTGGCAGATCCAGGTCAGTCGGTTCCTTCTTAAACAATTGAACAAGCTGCAGGTAACTGACCCTTTCGTCACAAAAGGCTCGAAAGATGTAACAGAGTACCTGGGGCACAACCAATCAATCGGGTTCGCGTTTTCAGTGGATGTCGCAGACCTTTTTTACTCCATACCACACGCGGATTTATTCGCATCGGTAAGGGCATGTGTGGAGGAACATAGAGAAGTGTCGTTCCAGAATTCTGTAGGCTTGTCATTAGATGATTTTATGACTCTTCTGGAATTTTACCTCAGCAGTACCTTTATTTCATTTGACAAAGAGCATTATCTGCAACGCCGCGGCATTTGCATTGGTTCATGCGTAGCACCAGTACCAACCAATATCTTTTTATCGCATATTGACCAGTCATTGACGACAGCCCTAGATGGCACCAAGATTTTAAAAGTGTTCAGATACGTGGATGATTTTCTAGTTCTGTTAAGCAAAATCCATGCTATGACGTACCAGGATACGGTGAATAATGTTTTAAATCAGTTTAGGCAGCATGGTAAAGGTTTAACATTTACCCATGAAATGCCTTCGAAGGACTGCCTACAGTTTTTAGACATCCGGATGATCATTTCGAACAGCAATGTTTGCTGGTTGTATCACCCCAGAGTCCAGAAGGGTCTGTTGCCCTATAGTTCGGCACACTCGAAAATAGCTAAGAGGGGGATTGTCGCTCTGTACCTGGAATCCGCCCTCATGAAGTCGTGTCCGCACAAAATGCAGTAGAGTTTATATGATCAGGTGGACAGGCTTTCTTCTGCCGGTTTCAACTGTGCGATCGTGGCGGCTGTGGCTGAGACATTGCTGCAAAAGATAAAGGGAAAAGCGCGGCAAAGGGCTGAAAGCAAAGGTAAACCTGTAGTCATGCCGTATGTGCACAAGGTGTCGCACACTTGAAGAAGGTGGCGGGGAGGTACAAAGTGCCGATGGTGTTTTCAGCAGCTTTCAAAATGGCAAAGCTATGCCCCCGTATCGACAAACAAGGAGCAAAGAAGAGCGGCTGTGGTAAGAAACATGCTAGGCCCTTTGCGGAATGCGCCATCGGAGTTGTCTACGAGATACCATTGTCTTGTGGAAAGGTGTATGTAGGCCAGACTGGACGCTGCCTGAACGATCGTGCACGGGAACATGACCTATCATTAACAACGGGGGAGGGTTCTAATTTGGCTATGCTTTGCGTGTCCTGTAGGGGTTGCCAGGCTCGGCTGTATGAGATTAGGATTCTTGGCAAGAGCCGCAATTCACTCGCACGTGAAATCATGGAAGCGTACTTTATAAAGATAAGAGGGACTGACTGTATCAGTGAGTCTTCTGTAGTGCTCTACAGCAGTGAGGTATCTTTTCTCGATAATATGATCTGAAATGAGTATTCCATTGTCCACTGTTTGTAACCTGCTTCGGACGACCTGTCTTTGGTATTAGTGGCGTTTTTTTTATATTTCTATATATAGACTTTTACCTTGCTTAATTTTTAGATTTTGACTGATTTTTCTTCGTATACATGACACTGCCTTTCCTACGAGATATTGACTGCTATTGCTACAATTTTTTTGTTAGTTACCCTTGGGTTTGGTTTTTTACCTTGGGTTACCTTGGTGTTTTTTTGTTAAAATGCTTTTGTTACCTTATAGTTTGTTCTGGCTTTTTACGGCTTTTTGTTACGCTGCTTTTGCTTTGCTATGGACACAGCTTTTGCTACGAGGGATTGACTGCTATTGCCTCTTTGCTAGTTACCTTTGGTTATTACCTTGTTGTGAGCTCTAGTTTTTACGTTGTTTAGTTTTGAATGCTTTTGCCTAAAGACTTCACACTGCTTTGCTACGTTTGACTGTTGTTAAGATCTGTATGGTTTATTTATCGCTTCCTTGTTGTGTTTATTCAAACATGCCTAGGCTTGTCATTGATGAATTTTGATACCGGGTGGGGTGAGTGCGATTGGGGCTATGAGCTCCTGAGTGGCCGAGGGTTTAAATATACGTTCCTCTTCCCTTCCAATAAACAATTGGCAGTTAGCGCTCGTCCTGTACCCTGTCTTGTGTGTGTTTTTGTTCGCGCTACTATAAGATGTCTGAAGTACTGCACCAACTAGGCCGACAACACATCTTACTCCCTGAAAGTGTTCACCGCCCTTAGGGGCGTGAGCCGACTGTTAGAGGTGGAGATTACGAGGTCGAGGGCACATTTCATGATTTTTCGGAGGATCACCTCGAGGGTATCCTCCTCGTGCTTCCGCAAGGGGAGGTAAGGAGTCGAATACAGGATTCGACTGGTTACGAAGGCGTTTGACAGCCGCAAAGCATCCTTACTTCGCAAACCCCCGCGTTTGTTAGACACCCGGCGGACCATGCGGCCCACCTGGTCCCCCACCTGGCGGAGTTCGGCTAGTGTTGTGTCAGGGCGTCTATGGTGATGGATGAAAAGACCGAGTACTCTGATCTCGTTTGATTCATGAATTGGACGCTCGCAAGCGAGAGCGAGATTTGTGTACTGCATCTGAGAGAGGGGCGGAGATGCACAAACTGTGATTTCTGGGGGGAACATTGAAAACCGTAGCGCCGGGCATAGCGGTCCACTATGCTCGCCGCGGTTTGCAGACAGGTTTCAATGTCGCCCACACTGCCCTGCGTTGCCCATAGGGTGATGTCGTCGGCGTAGAGCGCGTGCTGCACGCCTTCGACCTCAGCCAGCTGGGCCGGCAGACGCATCATGGCAAGCAGCGGGGAGAGACCTGCGCCCTGAGGTGTGGCCCGCGTGGCGAGCATGAATGGTCCGTGCTCCTTGTCTTGTATTTTGATGTAGGATTGTCGGTCTGTAAGTAATTGTCTTGTATAACTGAACGTATTGCTGCCACAGTGCGGTTCCCTTAAATGGGTTAGTATGACTTCGTGTGTGACGTTATCGAAAGCGCCTTTTAAATCTAGGGCGAGTACAATTCGTTCATTGTGGGGGCGTTCGAATTGGTTGAGAATTTCTCTGTTAAGTTGGAGAAGGACATTCCTGTGCGAATATGTGTGGGTGAAATCCGAACATGGTGTCCGCGAAAGTGTGCCTGTGTTCAAGATACTCGGATGGCCGATCGCGCACCATAGTCTCCATTAGTTCGCCCACACTGGAGGTGAGAGATATGGGGCGCAGGTTATCCGTGTCTATTGATTTGCCAGCTTTCGGGATAAAAGTCACAAGTGCCGTTTTCCAGTCGATTGGTAAAGGGGTTTCTCCTGTCCAGATTGCGTTAATATATTCGAGTAGGGACTGTTACTTCGAGTCAGGCAGGTTCGCCAAAAGCTTGACGGTGACCTTGTCCTGACCAGGCGCGGTGCCTCTCTTCATTTTGACTAGACTGGCCCGAAGATCGTGAAGCTGGAAAGGTTTATGCAGCTACGAGTTCTCCTTGCCTGCGTAGAAGTAGACCGATCCTCGGGGGTCTTGATCTGTGCACAAGTAGCGGTCCCGGAGCGATTGTGCCAGCTGCATAGTGTTGCTTTTAAAGGAGTGGATTGCTCGGTGTAAATGTTTTTGGGTTTCGGTGCGGGTCTGAGTTGAATAGATGAGAGCTCGGAAGAGCCTCCATGTATTACAGCTACACATTTGTTGGGCCGCTGTATTGCAACGATCCACCCAGTTCGAGTCAGCGAGCTGGGCCGCGTACTCGGCGGCTCGGTGGGTGACATCAGCAATACGTTCTTTAAGTTTGCAGTTGTGTTTTTGGCGACGACAGCGGCGTGTAAGGCTGCGGCGTGCTTCCCAGAGGTGAATGAGGTGATTATCAACATCGGGTATTGCCTCTGTGAGCTGGATCTGCGTTTCATGTGTGCGAAGGTGTGACATCAATGACAGGGACCAGTTGGTGAACCCTTGCTCTCCTATGGCAGTGTTGGTAGTGGCGGGAGGTAGTCCAAGTGGCGGAAGGTAGTCCAATTAGGGATGTGAGCTTGTGTGGTAGGACGCTTGAGGGGGCGTGTATATATCGTGGTATTAAGAAGGCAGTGGTCGCTGCCGAGGGTTTCCTCGGTGTTAACAAAGTCTGCGTGTCGTATGTTGCGAGTGAAGGTAAGGTCTGGACACGTGTCCCGCGTTACGGAGTTACGCGTGTTGGGTAAACAGGGTCGGTGTGGAGGGTGAGGCCCCGTGTGGGACACAAGCTCCGCCAGTTTGCTTCCTCGCACCTCCTCTTTACGGTACCCCCACAGCTGTCTGCAGGCATTGAAGACACCCAATATCAAGAGGGGGTCTCGACCCGCTGTCTTTTACGCGCGGCTAAAGATGTCTGCGAACGTCACTCGCTTTAGTTTGGGGAGCAGTATATGTTCAGTATGTGCATTGGAGGACCTGAGTGGCGGAAGGGTAAGATCGTCACCATGACATACGAAAAGGGAAGTGTTAGGTCTAGATCCACTTCTGTGGTCGTGTACGATTTGTGTACGAACAGACAGGACGATGGGTCTCGCTGGAACGTCGTGTAGTTTGTTAATTTGGTCGCCGCTCCTGGCTCCTGGAGGGCGACCACGCCGGGCAAAGTTTCTAATGTTTCTAAGTAGAGGCGCAGACTCGCGCGTTTTTGGCCGTTCCTGAAGCACCTACAGATCCATTGCGTTACCAATAGTGATTGACATGATTTGGGGGGGGGGGGCGGGGGAGGGACTGCTGGTTAGGCGGTCCCGCCATGAGTGATATTTAGTGAGACTGGTACGGACGCCGCCTCGGAGATGGCACCTGAAGTAGGTGCGGTGTTGGAGTCCTCGTTATCCGAATCCGCAATACTTCGGGAGTATTTTGCGAGACGGGACATATGTTTAGGGTTCCCTCCTCGACGGCCTGTTTTTGTGAGAAGGTACATGTTTTTAAGGTTTCCAGCCCGACGGCTCGTTCTGCGATGATCCTACACATATTTGGAGACAATTTCAGGAACCATTGACGAGCATTTGGCTGCGACGCGGTCCATGGCGGCCTCCATCATGCTTTGCAGTTCGGAGGCGAGACGCGCCTCCATAGCGGCCGTAGCTGCCGCGAACGCGGCCGGCAGCTCCGGCTCACTCTCCATGGCGTCTGAGCTCTGGGGACTCGACGCGGCTGTGAGTTAAGCTTCCAAATTTTAAATTTTAGCGAGAAATTGCTCGTTCTGTGCCCTGAACAGCTCGATTTGTTTGCGGCTCTCGGAGTCTACGCCGGTGACCGCGGGAGGGAAGGAAGGTGAGGAGGGGATAGGAGAGGAGGCAACCCCTGCCCAGCTGCTGACCTGCTATGTTGCGGCGCGGAGGCTTGGGCGCCGGCAGCGCCGTCTGTCTGAAGCAAGAAGGTTGTCTGAAGGGCCGAGAAGTGTCTGTCATTCTTGCCGCTTGAAGATGGTGGGGCCGCCTTCTTCTTGACTTTCGATGACGTCAGGTTACGGGAGGAAGAATTGTGTACGTCACTGTCACGTGAGCCGGGCGCGCGGTTGCCACGTTCCGCGCTGTCATTGTCTCCGCGAGTGGCGTGACCTGGCTTTTCGCCAGGTGTGTCCGTTTTCAATACACCACGTTGCCGAGGCTTGTTTCTGGGCATCCGAAGTCTTCGGAATGTTGCCGTGTAATCCTGTCAGCCCGTGGGGTGGGCCAAGCCAAAGATTACACATGACGGTTTACATTCATGTTGAGCTGGACCTTCTGGAGTAAGCTCCACACATTGGCCACACAGGCCGCACTTTGAGGGGTTCGGGGCAGGACACGCATCTGCCCTATGCCCGATAGTACCAAACCTCACACTCGACGGCACAGTACGCTTGTATTCACGCACGACAGCCACCTCTGAATTGCAATGCACAAAATGCGGCACCACCTTCCACACAAAAGTTAGAACCGCGACGTCCGTCTTTCCCAGCTTGCGTACTTCTGCGAGTTCGCCAGCTCGGCACTGCCCTTTCTCTTTCAGGGTATTGCTTGTCTCTTGGTTGGCCACAGAGATCACACCTCGGCAGATTTCGCCGGTCTGTTACAAACGTCCACGCATAGGGAGGGGTCCCTTGTCGGTATCCAAGTTGAAGTCGCGAATTAGGCGGTCCGCTGGGGGTGGGTCCTGGGTTCCCACTACTACAAGATTTTGGTCGCCTGCCGGGATGATGAGAGTGGCTGCCGCCTGCTTGCCAAGGTAGGCGGTGAGCACCGCTTCCAGTTCGCCATGTTGGAACACACTCCGCAAGTTCGCCGTGAATCGGGGCTTGAGGATTACAACATTGTCTTGGGGGTGCGGGTGTGGCCTAGGTCGTTGATGCCATTGCTTGCCTGCTCCAGTTTTTGGATGGTCAGCAGTTTGGACAGGACGGGCGTGGGGCAGCGCGCCAGCGTCCATGTTGGCTTGAGGTTGGGAGGCCGCTGACGTGTCGGCCGCCATCTTGCGTCCGCTTCTGGACTGGAAGCGGCGTTGTACAAGTTTGAAAAGGTTCTCATTCTCAAGGGGCTATGAGGCTGAAGAACTAGTATCTTGGACAGCCGAAATGGTGGACCATGACATCTCGGACGGATCATACCCGCGTTGCAAGGTAGAAGTCATACTGGAGAAAGAGGGGTGAGCAATCCGGCGGCGAGCGGCGCCGCCGTTAGGCTTAGTGCCACTGCCGCAATGCGCGGGTGAAACTCAGCCCCTAATCGGTGACATTGGGGCCCACCTGAATAACACTGGTGGCCCCATATGTCGGGTCGCTTGCGTGATGCAGTCGCTCTGATTTCTTCAAGGGTCGTGCTGCTGTGCCACGATCACAAGCGAAAAATCACGAAGCCGATGCACCATGCGTCCGCTTGCGAGAAGCAACGAGTTCCATCTTCCGTAGCTCAGCCACCACCGCTCTAGCAGTGCAGATTGCGCGGAATATGACAGATCTCGAGCACAACTCTCGCCCACGGGATTTCGTTCCATGAGCCTAGAAAGACTTTCGCCTTAAAATGGGCGGCAGGGAGCCGAGGGAGGATTGGGTTCGTAGGCTAGTCATCAATTACAGCTTGTCATAGATAGCAAAGCGAAGAGTGCACAAAGTGAAAGTCTATTACACCTCGACAACATTACAGTAATGTGCAGACAGATTAGATTAGCCTATACTGTCAGTGTCAGAGAACGGGGAAAGCAATGCACACTCATAATGCACAATACAAAACAATACAGTACATAAGGCAAAACACGATACTATACATAATACATGGTACTATACAATACACATCAGAAATTTACTAAGGGAGGCATGCTGGTCTGTCCTGATCCTAAAATGCATATTAGTCCAAAGCCCTCTCCCAAAACACTGAATATGATTTATCTTCGGTTAAACCGAGTTGAGTTGCGAAAGCAACAGCTGCATGGTTACGCTTAGGATAGCTTAGGCTACGCGCTGAGCAGCGGCCGGGCTCTCTTTCAGAAATGGTCGATTCTGGCAGCACGTTCCACACACACGACCGCACAACGAACCGAGAGTGATGCGCAGCTGGCGCCGGCTGTGGTTATGAAGTCACTTCTCCGGCACAGGGCTCTGATCGAAAGCGTACGCGGCCGGCCGACGGCGACACAGGCGTGCAACATGGCCAGGGAGACCACATGCAAAGCAAATGGGCCGATTGTCAGATGCGCGCCAAGGGCGTAGAATAGCTGATGCACGGCGCTGAGTGCAAAATGTCCGATGAGGCCGACCGTACGAAGGAAAAGGCGTAGGCCGGAGTGGTCTTGCGGCAACCCCAGCATAACACAGTGGAGTGGGTCCGGGCGTCGGGACAGCGTCGGCATGAATGAGCGTAGCTGTCAGTGGAGTGGCATGAGGAGTAGGTTGTCGAGGGGGTGGAAGTGCCTCGGGAACTTGTTCCTGAATAACCTGGCGTATGGTCGGCACCAGGCGTGAGCTGGAATGCGGAACGTTTGGAATTAGCGATAATTGCCGTGCAGCTTCTTACCGTACGAAGTCTGATTTCTTGGATAAGGTGGAGCTGACAGTGGCATCAGACATAGCCGAGATCGTGGCTTCAGGTTGCCGAGGGACGATGCGTTGGCGACGAAGGTCGTCGTAACTTTGACACATCGCGACAACATCACTTAAGTGCGGGGCTCTTTTGCTATGAGAATTTTGAATACACCTTCGTTGATGCCCATCATGATGTGGCAAATCTTCTCGGGTTCACTCATCGATGCATTTACGCGGTGGCAGAAATCTAAAGCGTCTTCGATGTAGCTAGTCAAGGTTTCGCCTGCCGACTACAGGATAGCAGACGGGTGAGCTCGCACAATCAACGACCGGTAAGCCGAGGGCGGTTAGTCGCTTAATGAAGCAGTTTTCGTGCGGAGGCTCGTAACCACGACCAGGACCTACAAGACCTTCCATTTTGAACGTCAAGGCTGGGGGTAACACCAATCACCCGAAACCCACCTAATAACTCAAAAGAAGGGAAAGGGGGAAGGGTAGATGAGAGGGGAAGGGAGAAAATGTATCCCAGGGGGGGGGGAAGACAACAAGGGGGATGGCCTCGGGAGGGGGGGGGGGGGCTCGGCGCGCGCTCGTCATCTCTGCATCGCACTTAGCGACGGGGGGAGAGAGAGTTAAACCAAAATAGCTTCAAGAAGCTCTCCCCAAAGATTTGGGAGAGAGGTGGGAGGATAAGAGAAAAATATTAAGTAACACACTCCCTCAAACAACTTCTAAAGAAATATACCAATCGGAATTAAAATCCTACCCCTGCTTCCCTGCATATTCCTAAGATACCTCAAGTACATATTGTGAGCACTGTGTGGCGCTTCATCTTCCACACTGCTGAACGCGCTGCTTCATCTTCATCCTGCTCCCTCTTGTAGATACCCATCGTCATCGCGGAGTGTGTTTGGCTGCAGTGTGCGACCAAGGCTTCAGGTCTGTAATAAAGCCTGATTCCCCAAGTCCGACCTTCGCGTTACCTTACACGTGGTGGAGGTGCGCCTTGATTTCCCCGCTGCTTCGTCACCTGCATCCACCTGGAGCTTCGTTCTGGCCGCCGTTTGACCCCGACCACCATCGTCATGACACAAGAGGGCCACTCCGCTATTCCGGCTGCTACCAACTCGACTCCAGCTCCCCTTGCCACTTGGACTGTCAGTAGCCGTCAGCGCGACCCGCAGATGTTCGCCGGTCTCCGCGGCGACGACGCTGATGACTGGCTCGACAGCTACGACCGGGTCAGTGCTTTCAACCGATGGGACGATTCTCTTAAATTAATTAATGTGTCCTTTTATTTGACGGATGTGGCCAAAACGTGGTTTCTAAATCATGAGTCGACGATTCCGGACTGGGCTACCTTTAAACAAAAGTTACGCCAGATTTTCTGCGCTCCTACTGTTCGCACGGAGTCCGCCAAGAAGAAGCTAGAAGCCCGACTTCAGCGGCCTAATGAGACCTACACCTCTTATATAGAAGATGTACTTTCACTTTGTCGGCGCATCAATGACACAATGCCAGAGGCCGAGCGGGTTCGGCACGTCCTTAAAGGTATTGGGCCACTCGCCTACAACGCCCTGGCCGTGCAGAACCCTACCACAATCGATGCCATCATATCCACTTGTCAACGCCTTGACGAACTACAGTCAATACGCCTGCAGCCTGATCCCACTTCATTTGGTTTCACTGCCGAAGCTGACCTCCGTGTGCTTATTCGCGAATTAATTCGTGAAGAGCTCTCGGCTCAAGGTAATTTGTGCCGCCCTGCATCTGAGCCACATAATTCAAGTGCCGGCCGGCGTAGCATTGTTAAAGAAGAGCTGGCCTCAATGACCTATTCCCCACCAACATCGGTAGCTCCTACCATTTGTCAGGTGCCAACGTACGCCCAGATCACGTCCTTGCCGCCCGCAGTTGGAGCGCCTACGCCACCGGCGCCTACCACTGCTCATGTCGCTGCATTGGCACCACCTGCCGCAGCGCCGACATACTACCCCAACTGGCGCCCACCCAACCTGTGTGTTATTACTGCGGGTACCGAGGCCATATTTCCCGCTTCTGTCGTCGCAGGCTCCAGAATGAACGCCGCGGCTACGAATCATTTGAAGCAGACTACCCTCCTCGCTTTTCCGGCTCTAACCACCGTTCATTCCCCGATTATCCCCGACGTTCATCACCCCCGCCAGAAAGCCCCGCTCCGCCTGCTGGTTACAGGCCTTCAAGACGCCGTTCTCTTTCGCCTTTTCGCCGCTCAGCCTCGCCTCTCCGTCAAGCTTCTCTGACGACCCCCCGCCTGTCGGAAAACTGACCACTGCAGTTTTAGGAGGGAAAACTGCACTCTTCGGCCATCCCAAAAATCCTCCGGAACGTCCCTGGAATATTATTTTAGTGCGGGTTGAAGGATTATCTGTTGAAGCTTTGGTTGACACGGGCGCCGCTGTTTCTGTGATACACACTGACTTGTGCTCCCGCTTGCGAAAAGTGAAAACGCCTTATGATGGACCTGAACTCCGTGGAGCTAATGGTGCAATAATTCGGCCTTCTGCTAAGTGTACTGTGCGAGTTTTTGTTGACGGTGTCCGCCACCATGTACAATTTGCCGTGATGTCACCGTGCGCTCACCCAATTATTTTAGGCTGGGATTTTCTGTCTGCCGCATCAGCCAGCATTTCGTGTCGCGACAGGATCATTTACATGAACGAGAGCGATCCGTCTTCTGAACATCCCGAGCCCCGTTATCGCCTGCTTGCCGCTACTAACTCAGTGTTGCCCCCTGGATGCGAACAACTTGTCGCGCTTACTTCTGCTGACATTGATAACGGAGATGTGCTAATCGTGCCTTCTGATCGCCATCTGACCCGCGGAATCGCGCTACCACCAAGTCTTGTTCGGTTTGAGCATGGCACAGCGCTTGTCGCTGCTTCGAACACTTCCCCAGAGCCCATTGTGCTGACTAAAGGGACATGTTTTCCTTGTGTCCTGGACATTCACCTGGTGTCCCTCACCACCCTTACCGCCCCCTCTTCCTCACCAGCAGCTTCTTCCGATGCTTCTCTCTGTGTTCTCTTTGGCACCATCAATCCTGACCTTCCTGCGACTCACCGCCAAGCTTTGCAGGAATTACTTCGAAAACACCAAGCCTCCTTTGATGTCACTTCTCCGACCTTGGGCCGAACGTCTTCTGCACAGCACCGCATTATTACAGAAGGTACTTCTATTGTTAGCCGCCGCCCTTACCGTGTTTCCTTATCAGAACGTAAAATCATAGAAGATAATGTGAATGATATGCTCCGGCGAGACATTATTCGGCCATCAGCTAGCCCCTGGTCATCTCCGGTCGTCTTGGTCAAAAAAAAGGATGGGTCCGTGCGTTTTTGCGTTGATTACCGCGCACTTAACAAAGTCACTCGAAAAGATGTTTACCCTATGCCACGAATTGACGACTCCCTCGACTGTCTTCAGGGCGCCGAATATTTCTCCACTTTGGATTTGCGTTCCGGTTACTGGCAGATACCGATGCACGAAGCCGACAAAGAAAAAACAGCATTCGCTACTCCCGATGGGCTTTACGAATTCAATGTCATGCCTTTTGGACTTTGTAATGCCCCCGCTACGTTTGAGCGCATGATTGACACTGTTCTTAGAGGACTTAAGTGGAAAACATGCTTGTGCTACCTGGACGACATAGTTATTTTCTCTGCGACTTTTTCTGATCATTTATGCCGCCTTGATCAAGTATTAACGTGCCTGGCATCCGCCGGTCTCCAGCTGAACACAAAAAAGTGTAATTTCGCCAAGAAAGAAATCAAGATCCTGGGCCACCTCGTCAGCCGCGATGGCATTCGACCCGACCCTGACAAGCTTGCTGCAGTTTTGAACTTTGCACGCCCTCAGCGGACTAAGGAACTACGCAGTTTCCTTGGCCTGTCTTCGTACTTTCGCCGTTTCATTCGAAATTTCGCTACCATTGCTGCACCGCTCCACCGCCTCCTTACAGACCGTACTACTTTCAATTGGTCCGAAGAATGCGAAAAAGCTTTCCAAACCCTAAAGAATGCCCTCACTTCGGACCTTGTTCTCGCTCACTTCGACGACACTGCTGCCACCATTCTTCACACCGATGCCAGCAGCCTCGGTATCGGCGCCATACTTCTGCAACGTGATACCGCTTCTCGGGAAAAGGTAATTGCGTTTGCCAGTCGAACTCTAACACTAGCGGAACGCAACTACACCATCACTGAGCAAGAGTGCCTAGCCGTCGTTTGGGCAGTTCAGAAATTCCGCCCCTACCTCTACGGCCGCCATTTCACGATCGTTACCGATGACCACGCTCTGTGCTGGTTATCAACCCTCAAAAATTTGACTGGACGCCTGGGCCGTTGGATTCTGCGTTTGCAGGAGTACCACTTTGATGTCATATTCAAATCGGGACGCAAACATCGAGATGCCGATGCTCTTTCCCGCTGCCCGCTATCAGAATCGCCACCTAGTGCTTCCTCGAGCCTTCCTGCGTGCACCCTCGACGTCCCAATGTCGTCCAGAGCCCCAACCTTAACCTGTGCTACTCTTGCCGCTGCTCCAGATCGCTACGCCATTATTTCAA
This sequence comes from Amblyomma maculatum, assembly GCF_055883805.1. Taxonomy (NCBI): domain Eukaryota; kingdom Metazoa; phylum Arthropoda; class Arachnida; order Ixodida; family Ixodidae; genus Amblyomma; species Amblyomma maculatum. The sequence goes on along the minus strand of NC_139353.1, from coordinate 156,918,189 downwards.
ACCAGCGAGCAGATCCCTACTGTATTTCCCTAATCAACCTTCTCACCGGTGCTTCTCACCCTCCTACCGCTAGGATGCGCAGGCAACTCCAAAAGTTCAAACTTGACAACGGCGTGCTCTCCCGTTATATTTATTGCTCCGAAGGCACCCGTTGGGTCCCCGTTATTCCGAGAGCGCTTCGCACCCGTATCCTGGCGGCTTTCCACGATGATGCTACAGCCGGTCACTTAGGCTTTCATAAAACTTACCACCGCGTGAAAGCCCGTTTCTTCTGGCCAGGCCTCGCCTCAAGTGTGGCAAAATACGTCGCCTCTTGTCTGCCATGTCAGCGCCGCAAACGGCCCACTTCTCCTCCTGCTGGCCTACTACAGCCGCTACCTTGCCCTGCTACTCCTTTTGCCGTTGTTGGCATAGACTTATACGGGCCACTTCCATTGTCCGCACGAGGTAATCGCTGGATCGTCACCGCCGTCGACCACCTAACACGCTACGCTGAGACCGCTTCCCTGCCTAATGGCTCAGCACATGAGGTCGCGACCTTCTTTTTGGAATCGCTCGTACTGCGCCATGGGGCCCCTCAAGTGCTTCTCAGCGATCGTGGTCGGACATTTCTGTCGAAGATTGTAGCCGAAGTTATTGAAGCCTCAACCACACATCACAAATTGACCTCCAGCTATCACCCGCAGACCAATGGGTTGACTGAGCGGTTCCACCGCACGCTTTCTGACATGTTGTCTATGTATGTCGACCAGGACCACCGAAACTGGGACATAATACTTCCTTTTGTTACGTTCGCCTACAATACGGCTGTACAGCGGACCACAGGTTACACCCCGTTTTTCCTCGTTTACGGCCGTTCTCCCGCTACCTTTCTTGACGCCTCTTTTCTTTCTACACATGCCAGTTCCTCATCCTCTCTTCCTGACCAGTTCCTTTCCCGAGTGGCCAAATCACGCCGGCTTGCTCGCGTCAACACGGAAGCTAGCCAGGAAGACCGCAAGTACCGCTATGATGCAACCCATCGCCAAGTTTCGTTCCGTCCCGGCGACGAGGTGTTACTTTGGACCCCATTACGCACTCCTGGCCTTTGTAACAAGTTACAGCACCGTTACATTGGTCCTTACACAGTTCTTGCAAAAACCTCCCCGGTCAACTATCGCGTCTCCCCTGTTTACCCTCCTCCGGACTGTCGTTACCGTGGCACTGAAGTTGTCCACGTTTCACGTATGAAACCTTTTGTTCGGCGCATTCCTGCAGACTAATTGCGGCCAGGCTGGCCGCTTGAACTGCGCGGGCGAAATAGTGTGAGCACTGTGTGGCGCTTCATCTTCCACACTGCTGAACGTGCTGCTTCATCTTCATCCTGCTCCCTCTTGTATATACCCATCGTCATCGCGGAGTGTGTTTGGCTGCAGTGTGCGACCAAGGCTTCAGGTCTGTAATAAAGCCTGATTCCCCAAGTCCGACCTTCGCGTTACCTTACAATATATATAAATAATACTACATATTCAATTTTAATTACCCTCCCACCTCTCGGTCACGTCTCATCCTTCCACAACCTTTTTTAAAAAAAGAGAAAAAAAAAAAGATGGGGTGAGGGGAGCCTGGGGGTGGGGAACGGAAGACAATACCATTTCTCACTAATTTAGCCACCAACACCGCGCTCAGCTCGCCTCCGGGACGGGCTCCTAGCTTCCACCAACCAGTACCCCTCAAGTATAACCCAGGGAGCATTTCCGAAAAACATAGTCAGACGATATACGAAGTAAAACCCTAAGAGACATCGGGGGAGGGGAGATATCAGAGGGGACGGGGGGAAGGGCAGAAGAGAAAGGCTGGGTAGGGGGACTCTAATTCTACCCATAGCATTTCAGAATGCAACTGAGCGGCACCATACAACAATCAAGTAATGAAGTCAGTTCAGTTCCGTCGTTCAGTCATGTCCGACTCTTCGTGACCTATATGGACCATATCACGCCACGCTTTCCGATCTCCCACTATCTTCCTAACATCCCATAACTTCATCTGCACCCTACTAAAAAAACTGTACGTGAGCTGCACACGAAAGTGTGAGAGTGAATGAAAATGTATAAGAATATGTGAGTTCTTGAGAGATTAAACGTGAATTTATGAGAGCACGTAGAGCCACTGTGCAGTAATGCATAGCATTGTACAAGTTCCTGTGAGATTGAATGTGCCCATGAGAGAGCTCAGAAGCATGCACAGCCACTGTGCAAGATTGAATGATAATGAGCTGGTCACGTATTTGTGCGAGCTTGTAGAAGCACATGGAGCCAGTGCGTGGTCAGATGCTCTGCGAGAGCATGCAAACTACGTAGCCATGTACATGCTTGCATGCTAAAAAATTAGTCGTTGAGACTGTGTAGGTCCTTCCAATATGAAAGAGGTCAAGGTTAGAGCATTTATCTAATGATTACTTCATGATTATTTGCGACAGGCACACTTTTTCATATTTCACAATTTTGGTCTTGGCTTGCAGCACATTTTCAACATTAGTAGAAAAGTGCTTGCTTCCTTTCATTGAGCAGAAATCTTTATATGACAACATGCACGCTGAGCAACAACTACTCGACATATCGAGCTCACTGTAAAACAATGTCAAAAGCGAGATACTTCAACTAGATCTAATAGCATCATTTGCTTCTCTTTCAACCATTCGTTTCTGAAAGTTGGACGCCACCATAGATGCACGACAAAGGCTGTGTGCACAACGTTGATGTGTTGCCTGCCAAGTAGATGACGGTCAAACTGGCGATCAAAATCCCCCTTACATTGTGTTTTGCATATGAATGGAGGCAACGCACTATAACGGCACACTATTACCACCATCAGGCAACACAAGGTTGTATGAAGAACTGGCTTGGAGTTTCATCTGTAGAAGGAGAAGTAAATGTGATAGTAGAAATGTGAAAGCCAACTCCAGTACTGAACTTCAGGAGCTCATATTCACTTGTAAAAACCACAGAAATACAATTCTCAGACGACTGAACAACACTAACAGATGGGATGGGAGAGATGACAATTCTGCTTCTTTATCTCCCTTACTATCTTAGAGCACTGTTCACTCAATTGACTCATTATAACCAACCAGCCTGACACTCTTTTTCAGCACAAGGATAGGCTGAGCAAAACAGCTGCTACAGCCTTTTGAGTTTTGACTTGGACATCTACATCTATATACACCATTTTTAAGTTTCCTGAGACTATAACAAACATTTGCTGAACTGCACTACTCTGAATTGAAGCTTTCTGCTGCATAATGACACTTGCAAATGTTGTCCGTCTCATTGTCAAATAAAAAGAAAAAAAGAAAGGATTGAATCAGTGATTTTAGACTAAAGAAGGGATACACAAATCTTAGTACTTTATGAGAGGTGATACCAACAGTATGTGTTGCATTTTGAAGCTATGCACACTATACACATATATGCTGAATCATCATATTGCAAGAAAATGTCTTTTAGATGGCATATTTTTCAGTGTCACTGTACGCTGCGGCACGCTGGATGCATTGAGGAAAGCTGCACGTGCAACTCCTCGAATATATGCTGTGCAGTTTCCACCAGCAGTGCATAATCATTATGCTGCATGGAAAGAGCAGCTTGGTTGCTTTAGCTTCTTTATTGTATGCTGTAGGCCACAGAGATAAGCTGAAATATTTGTATGGTCAGTTTCTTAATTGAAGCAAAGAGCGTGCAAACACCCCACACTGCCTTCACTTGAAGCTTGACCGCTAAGCTATTTTTGCATGTCGCATATCTTTCCTGACTGAGAGTTCAGGCTTTCACCCAACTGTCCTTGCTTTTGTATAAGCTACATGCATTAAAAAATTTCGTCACCATTCAAGAGTTAAACACTGAAGTAGTGGGGCGCATATCACACAAGAAATGATCGCTCCCAGGTGACCAGTTTGAGCTGACAGCCATATATAAAGGAACAGTGGGCTGCCGAATTGGGCTCGCCCACTGTTCTTTATGGGCGAGCACTATTCAGCATCTTCTGTTTCCAAACAAATCACTTGATCTGTAAAACATCCTATAGTCTTCCAATATTAACAAACAAACAATTGCCACTGTAACTGTTTATGAACAGGAGTTTTCGCAAGGAACTTGGCAATGAATTTGGGCCAAAGCTCCGATTCGCCGAACCATAGACCGTGGTCAACCTGACGTCCATGACAAGCACGCAGTTCGTTTGTCCAGCATCGCGAGAAAAGAAGGGAAACTCACGGTGGTCTTTCGCTAGCACTGCTACATTTCTGAATGTACAAACTACAGGCGCGCATACACGACAAACATGCAGCGTTAGCGCGTAGACCCCCGACATCGTGCTTGCCACTGTTCGACGAGCAGCAAAGCCGTTAAGTCAGCGACTTCCAACCGAAACAAGTCGAAACCAGACGAGGCAGCCGAAGCGGATCGAAGTGCTAGCCATAGCCATTATGAGTTGGTGGCGTCACGCCTGTTTCTCTTGTGTGCTGCTGGGGGTCTTGCTGCTGGCGGCTTCATTCTTTCGAGATATACGAGGCACAGAGCGCAACAAAATAGCTCGTGCGATGTGCAGAAGTGTGGTCAGGTTGTGTGTATACCTGTGCAAAAAGTGCGCTCGCGTGCCCGACAGGTAGTGCGTTTCTTTGTGCGCTTTCACTGCAAACACTACGTTGACGACGGGACTATTGGAGGGCGGCCAGCACCCGGCATACATTTGACATCTCGAAAGTAAGTTAATTTCCATCTTTCCTGTACATTCTCCTAAAAACTTTGCGCAGAACTGATGATGCATGCCAACACAGCACTAGTTCGTAAACATCAAGACGCGCATGTCATTATAACATACGGTAGTTTGCTTTTGACGAGGGAAGGGTGAATGCGTTTGCAGTGTCTTGGAAAAGAGAGTTAGTGCCAGGGGCTGCACGGTTAGAGTAGAATATGCCGTACAAATCATCACTCGTAAGACCATTGCGGGGTGCACGATGCTGGCGCCTACTGCAATTCAGCCTTCGGCAAAAATTTAGAATCGGCCAGTTCCAAGTACCTCGACCCGGGCCTTATGTTTCGCTGCAGTTGAAGATCCGGCGCTTGTGCAGTTGCAACTACACGGATTGAATAAGCGGTAAAACCTACCTGCGTTACAACAGGGCTAGATCATTATTCTTATGTTCCATAAATATTGCGGATTATGAGATATGGAGCCGGCGAACATGCGACGGCAGTATGATTCAGCAGCAACCGTACTTAAACTTCATTCTCGAGCCTTGGGTAGAAGGAAAAAAAAACGTTTTGAGCTATTTTGAATTTTTTCACCTGTATTGGCTTGACATTTTCTTTTTCATACTTTGTCGTGACTGAAGTAATCCCCAAAAACTACTAAGCGCATATAAATGACAGACACCAAACTCAGACCTTCAGTCCAGAAATGTCAGTAAGGTGTAAAGGTAATTATGCATGCAACAGTACTAATAGTATTGATTTTCTAGTTTAACTAGTTACAATTGAAGCAAAAACAAATCTGACTTAGGGCTGAGATGCGTCATTGGCATCTTCTCTGATATGAAATGTGAATCAAAATGTGTGCAGTTTTTCCGTACCCAGTATACTACTGATTCATCAGAGATGTGGGGATATGAAATTCATGCAGGTTTCAAAATTAAGAGTGCATGCAGAATTCCAAGCAAAACAAGCCTTTGCTTCTTAAAGTATCATTCAGTTGTGCTTTTGTTTAAATTTCTGCATGTTTTGTAGAAGCAACTGTAGATATTGACATGGAATTAGTGTTGTGTCTGGATCTAGATTATGAATGGCTACCGCATTATGAATTGCTTGGTTGCCACATGCACTTCCAGACATTGTTCGAACAGTCACATCATATTTTGCATTTGGCTTCTTTTTACTTTTTTGCATGGAAGTATTTCCACTTTAGAGTGCATAGCCTTTCACAATTCATAATTAATCGGGTGAGCATGTTTTGGCATGATAAAAGGTTTGGAAGTTCGAGAACATTGGCCCTTCATGATGCACAAGGGGCAGACTGCTTACTGCACTGGTACCCCTATCTTCCTAGATTCCTAGATATCACTCATATTTCCATACAGAATACACATTTTCAGAAATACAGATTTCTGGTCCGACTCTGCACATTCTTCAGTTGACATAATGGGAGCTAGGGACGAACTTTTTCCTTTCTTGGTGCACTGCTCCTATTTCGTTTAAAGAGCCGCCACATTTTGTGTAATCCGAGTTGGGGTGCAAACACTGCATGTTCATAAGGTGCTGAGGGAGCAAACTTGGTGGCACTGTAAAGGCCATGAACAATATGCTGATGATAGGCTGCCTTTAGACTGACTGGCTTGCATTTCTCGGTGTGTTTTGTATGTGCTAGGGTTCCATAAGCTGCCTCATATATTGCTTTGATTTGATGTTGAGGTGACTGGCATGTATAAAATGTCAATGTGATGATCGAAGTCTTCAGGACATTCAGAACATGCTGTGATTGTACTCCTGGCTTAAGTTGCAGACATTGTTTGCTGGTTATACCTTTGAGAGGAAATCTAGTAGATGAAGCTACTGGCAGAATGCTTGCTTTGTATTCCAACCTAACCACCCAAACGTCACTGTTTACTGGAAACCGATTGTTCAAGCTTCCAGCTTTCCGCTTGTTTACTCGTACATTGCAGTGAAGCGCATTTACGCCTTGGCACATGGCAGGCTCAGGGGCTCGTTCATCGCCACTGTACTAGGTTAGACCTCCAGTTGACTCGAAATGCCTTTTGCCATTGCCGTGAAATAGTGTTTAAAAGAAGAATCGATGACAGAAATACTGTTTGCTCTCTTAGTAGGCGAAGAAGAGTTAGCATAACATTTCTTACGAGGTACATTACCTGGCACCTCTAGATGTGTGTTGTGCCTGCTCTGGGCACTGAATTATTGGTGTGAGATCGGAGGTTCCTGCAGAATCGCGGAGTTTTATAATGCTACTTAAACTATGAGCAGATCGAGGTGATAGATGACAAGACTTTACTAATGGTCAATTCCAATCACAGGGTTTGGTGACTTACAGAACATTGTTTTTTGCTGTTTTTGGAGTAACTGTATTCCAAATGCAGATCCGGAACACAGGTCCCATCTTCCCAATGCAGATGGGGAGCGATTGCTGAGCCAAGATCGGTCCCTGGAGCAGTGGATTGCTCTGCCGAAATGAACAGAACCGGCTAGAAGTTTGCTTGAGTGTTTGTTCAGCTGCACCTTCCATTTCCACTAGCATGCTCTGCTGTGCTGACTGTGCCCTCTGTGCTCCATAATAGATTATCATTACTTGCCGCTGCTATGAATGCAAATTGCTGTCATGAACTAGTGCTTACTCTTGAGGACAGCAAGTCTAAAAGCAGCAGTATTATGCAATAATCCTTTTTAAAGACCTCAGCTCGGAGTGTGACTAGAAGACTTTGTGCGGAAACCACCTTTATGTGCTATTCATGAACTGAAAGCCATTCCTGAACTCTGAAACAGTGAAAATGGTGAACTGCGACTTCCTTTTATTTGAGAATAGTGCCAAACAAAGTTTACCCTGCTCTCCTGCACTCGGCTATACAAAAGAATGGCATAAACTGTTGACGTCAAAACCATCCCAAGAAGCAGCGGGAGATATACATACCTATTACAGGTTTAAAAACAGCTGGCATGTGTAGACGAAGCACGGGATAGCACAGAGAATAACAGGCAATTCTTCTGTCAATCCATGGGCACCACCTACTTCATGAGTTCCAAACGCAGAGTCGGGACACAATCTGTACTGGATGCAGGTGCTCCTTTGCGGAGCAGGCAGACCACTTCACTTATGGGATTGTAATTCGCTGTATGTGCAGAGGAAAAGCAGGTGAACGTGTCTCTGCTGACATATGTCGCATTGCCTGCAGTCATCCTTTTTACTTTCAATATGTGCTAGTGACAGGAATGTTCATAGCACAAGTAGGAGTGAAGACACTGATCTGCGCCATTCTTGAAATACCGAGATGTTAGCATGGGCAAACATCTCTTTGCATAACCGCAAAAGTTGCTAAGGCTCAGTTCCATGTACGAGCAAGCTAGTACAATGCAGGCATGTCAGACAGCTCTTTAGCTATGGGCCTACAGCAACTGCTGCCATACCTTTAATGAGAACTCTTGACTAAAAAGGCAACATTTTACAAAGAGCAAAGTAAATGATAAGATTGACTTTTTTTTCATTTAACAAAGCTGGTGGTCACAGTGAAGAACTCATGCCATGACTGTTAATATGCCTCTACTGCCCCATTTGTAAAGCAAGTATATTAAAATTCTCGAATGAGCATGGTTACAGTCGTGAGCAGCTCTGTTAGATGTGTGTCCATAAGGGTGGCACATTGTTTCATCGTTCAAAAGGATTCTAATCAATAGGTGGTTTTGAACTTAAAGGAGAAAGAACAGAGAAGCTGGCTGTAGATGCAGAAATACTGCAAATGGTGAGTGGTGGACAGGTGCCAAGCTGTCGTTTTCTGAACGTGGACTGTGCAAGAAGCCTCGTGCTACTCATTAGCCGCAGCTTGGCCATACCCAGCTTATATAAGCTTGGCTTGTACAAAACATGCTTGCAAATGTAACCCTCTTCAAGGCTGCCTACACCCTACTGTGGTGGCTTCAGTGTTTAGGGCATTTGACTAGTGAGCTGGGTGACGCGGGCTCGTTGCGAGCCGGGGTGGCTACATTTCGGTGGTAGCAAAACGCTAAGTCCCCATGTGCTGTACAGTGTCAGTGCACATTAAAGAAGTGTAGATAGTCAAAATTATCCAGAGCTACCTACTGTTGCTGACCCTCATTGTCTAAGTTTCTTTGGCATGGTGAACCCTATCATAAAATCAAGGCTGTCTACTGTTATCGTTAGTAGATGACCTTCGTAATGCCACAAAGTCTGCCCCTCACCACTCTCCGAAATTTCGTTGTTTGCAACTCAACTCAGGTTACTTACAGTTTGATGACCCCTTTTTCTGAAACACTAGCAGTTGACGAACTCACCCCCATGCAGTGAACTCTGAGAAAAGGGCTGATTTGGTCATAAATGTTTTTTTCATGAGAATTTGGCCAGTCATATGACCATTTAAAAGTCATCTGGTGAAATGTTGATGTGACAAGCTAGGTAGCTTTATAGATGGCTTGTATATGATGTCAGAAGTGCTATGATGATGAACTATGCTTAGTGTCTGCATTGTCTTCATGATGAATGTGGTGAATGCAGATTAGACATTTTGCTCCACTTTTATTTCACCAGTGGGTGCCTGGTGAGTTGTCAGTGCAAGCTATTGATAGTGTCACTTTCTTCATGCAGTTAACATAGCTGTGGAATCCTCACAATAGCAGAGTATTATATTTATGGTTCACTAACTGCTGTTTTCTTTTAATATAAAATAAGTAAATACTCCGTCAGCAAGTCTGGAGTGCAGCGTGCTATTCACCTGGATGCCATAGATATTTTAATTATGCCATACCCCTGTGTTACTTTCAGTTTTCAATTCTACAAGTCTTGATCACGGTAGTACATCACTATACTCGGGGATAACTGTGGCTATGCAGCTGAAGTTAGGCAGGAAGGAGGAGGCAACATACCTCTTTCCCCTTGCCATGTAGAGTGGGTTACTTCAGCCTATAGTGACCTTGCATTAACTCTCCAATTTCCTCTCTTCATTTTAACCCAGTACACTCCTAGCCCAAATAGTGAGCAAACCACTCTTCACGGCAAGGGGACAGACACTTTTCTCCTTTCCTTTCGTACTAGACTCGGCTGCATAGCCCCAAAACATTGTCCCCATGTAGAGCAAGATTCAATGCACATTTCCTCTCAGTGTCAGAGCACCCTCTGCTTGCTCGGTACCACCCTTGCAGCAGCCCAGTGTTTTGTTTACCACAGAAAATTATGTCTATGCAAGCTGTGTTGGCATGGAGAGCTGCATATCTGAGCCACCTTTCATGCTTTATGATGAGGCTCTCATTGATTGGCTTTAAGTTTCATGAAACGTGGTCATGTGTGTTGATTAGTGTCACATGAAGTAAAATTTCACTGACTAAAATACAATCATAAGGATGACAATTTGGGTGAGTTGGTAAGGTGTCATCTTGAAAGTAGCAGCACGAAAAAACAAGGACGTGAAAAGAAGCAAGCAGATGCTAACTCGTAACTAAAGTTTATTGATGCAAATAAGAAATATATAATGCCAAGCAACACTGCAAACCGCTCAATCACCAATAAGCAGACAGCAAAACATCAATCACTAAAACTTCCGAACGGTTCCATTTGAGTAGATATAGGTAGAGGTCAACTTGGCTGTGCATTGTAAAGAATGCACTGGTTGCTTTCAGTTTCTTTCTGCTGCGCACATTTTGGCTGTCATCCATTGCAAATCAGCTGGAAAATCATTGAAGCTAGACACATTTTACAACTAGGTAATGAACGTGTTAGTGAGCCATCCATCATGTTACCATGCAGTGAGTTGGGTTATCTAGATAGGGAACTGTTCTTAAATTTTAGTGATTCATGTCTTGCTTTTTGCTTATCAGTAATTGAGTGGTTTGCATTGTTGCTCGACTTCTTTATATATTTCATGTGTGCTTCAATAAACATTAGTTGTAAGTTAGTGCCCGTATTTCTCCTTTCATACCCTTGTTTTTCTTGCTGCTTCTTTCAAGATAAAATACAATCTTTGCTACTTCGGTCATAAAATGAATTTTAATGAAGTTCCACATCTCGTAGAAAAGTAGTATTGTAGTTGCAGGCATTTATTAGGTCCTGCAGTACCAATTAAGGTGCTCGCTACATGTAAAGCATAAAGAAAGGGAGGGCTTCTCTGATCTCGAACCTAGTGGGAAGTGGTGGATTATGGATAGGCTGTTAAAATGCACTTGCAAATAAAGTCAAGTAAATGCTTTTTTATTTGTAACTAGGGGCACTGTGACGCCTGACTTGCTCTTTTGCCAGGCTGGCGACGAGATGGAGTGAAAGGAGTTATTTTATTTCACTGTTGGTATGTCTCGGGTGATGTCAACATTGTTTCTCCGGCATTGTAGGCAATCACCCTTCAACTAATTGAATCCCAAAGCGAAATTTTGAAATAAAAAAATAATAATTTAAGATTATTTAGCAGGCGGAGGCATATTTCATGCAGTGACCTGCACCAGCATGTCATGCATCATTTCAAGAAAAAGACAGTATTGTGGTGTTCCTACTCTGTGCCTTTATTTCTTGCTCACAAAGCCTCTGCATGTACGTGTTGCACTATATTACGTTTTCACTCATTTGTTGGGTCATGGTACTTTTTACCTTACAGCAAGCCCCATGTGGCTTCGTAAGCAATGGGTCCTTCAAGCTCTGTACCAAGTTGCCGGAATTGTGCTGTGCTGTGGTGGGCAAGAAGCAGGACATTGATGTAAGCACTGAAGACCTCTTTCAGCATGTGTAGTTTTTTTATTTTCCTAACCCACTACTGCATTTGTGACCCCTCATGTTTATTTTGAAATTTAGGTTTCTTCAGTGTTTTCTTTGCTTGCTGCCGTTTCTTACTGGCTAGCTATGACATTCGGCTGTTGAGTTTGAGAATTCGGAGTGGAATGGTGCCTGTGGCCTGTTCATAGAAGCAAAATGCAAATTTGCCCACATTTGGTGCCACTGCATAGCTTGAAGAACTTTTGTGGAAGAGGGTTCTGGAAATTCACCCAGAGCCTTCCTTCATGATGTCTCTCATAGCTCATGTTCAGCTTTAGGGCAATAAAAGGACATTGAGGACAAGCTGAAGCTGGCTATTATTATAAATTACTGCATTCTATCCACTAAAGTGCTACTTACTGAAAATGCGAGCTTACTTTAAGATAGGAAAAGCCAGAAGTTTTGAAACAGATGTCATTACCAGCTGATTTCATAAGTTCTACATGATGCATCCATACTTTATTGGGCGCAGGCCCCAGAGGCTGGGCTGGTAAGCCGTTCCCTTCAATGTGATGATCATGGAGTGTGGTTTACAAAGGCCTTTGATATCATTGAGTACCCTTGGTTTTCAGGAACTATTTCAAGGAGTTTTGGAACTCCTTAAATTATTTGCTTCTTAAAATTATCAAAAGATTGCGTGGTTTTTTTCTAAACGCGAGCCTACATGAAAACTAAAAGTGCACTTCAGAGGGAACAATCGAAGAGAGCATGAGGCTATACAATATAAACCCAAAGTGACAGCCTGGCATGCGTCCAGACCAGTGTTACAGGTAGCCCTCTTTTTCCCAGTTGCCACTTCTCTTGTCCCTATTTAATTTTTCTTTTTTTTTCAGCATATCTGTCTTTGTTTTCCTAAATTTCACACAACATTTATGAAAAACAGCTGTGAATAAACTTTTATCAAATTGGAACTCCTTGAAGTCCTTTCTGGCGGGTTATTTTTCTGGTCTTCCTGTCTTCAACTAGACCTGTTGATGGCTGCTTTCTTATAAATCAGCTCCGACAAATTTCCTCTCTAAAAGTCCCCCCTGCACTTTTTTGGTAGCTAAACTGAGTGCGAATACATTTTGTATGTAAAGTGAAAAGAGAATAGAGGGGAGTGTGATCTATAATACAATGCCAAATGTAATCATAGCATTGCAGAATATTTCTGCAATGCTTCTCTGCTCAGCGCAAACCCCGTCACTGTGGCGGCCAAACCTGTTTTGGGGGCAGAAATAGGCGGCTGTCAGGAGACATTTCTTGTGGCAATGACCACATCCATTACCTGCTCCACTCAGTAACAAAATTCCTAACCCCCCCCCCCCCCCCCACTTCCGTACCTCCTGGTTTTCAATAGTAAAGGCATGCTCGTCAGATTCGTGCATAACATGAGGTTTGATACAGAAATATTCAGCATTGCACCCAACTTCTGCCCCAAAGGGAATTGGGAGGATATTTTTGCATGTCTTCAGTGCACAATCGCGTGATACATCAGTGGCATAGCCTATATGTTAAGTACACATATCTTGTGGAGTTTGTATTCTTTTTTTTCTTGAGACAGAAGCGCTGCTCAGTCAAAAGGCATGATGCAGGCGTATGTAGAGTGAGCGCCGATTCTGTGCGTTTGCAATCTTTTGCTTAGCTTTCATTCTTTTTCTTCCGGTGGTTTAGCGGGTGTGCTGGTATTCGAGCAATGCAATGACACAGAGTCAAGAGTCTGCTTCTTCACACTGCGCTGCAGAGATTGTGCATTCGTTTTCCTCATTGTAATGAAAACATGCAAGGCTAGTGCATGAGTTACTTGCACACACGCATGCCACACATAAGCTGTTTGCAGTGGCAGAAAAGAAATAACTGTCAAGACTGAGAGGATCGTCTGAGGGCACATAAACGTTGGTGTTTGAAATAAGCTGTAAATTCATAAAAGATGTGGCTTAGCTTATGAACCAACAATTTTCCGGCACTATCGTTTCACACAACGGGTTTAACTTAAGGTGCAAAGGTGTTCGATCGAGCCCTGTGCTCTAACGCGCTGCGCACAGAAGCAATCAAATCTTGAGCGCTCCCTATGCTGCTGCTCAGGCCAAAGCAACCAAACCGCGTTGAAACAAACAAAAGTAACGTGACTATGTCACTCCTGCATGTCCTGCATGGGATTTTTTTTTTTCATTCTACAAGGAGGGAGTGAGAAAAGGGCTGCCTGGTCAGCGCGGAAAGGACGCAAAGGTGCTGGTTTTTTTTTTATTTAGCAGTGCGGAAAGGATGAAAAAATCGAAGGGGCGGGGGGAGGGGCAGGTTGGCCAACTCATGTGGCACGGTTTCAAGTGAGTGATGGCTTGGTCCTGCCTCGGCAAAGCACAAAGCAGTATGCATTGCTTTTTTTCACTTAGCAGTGCGGGACAGGATGAAAGAATCGAATCGAGGGGGGGGGGGGGGGGGGGCAAGCTGGTCGACAGGCGTGATTTTGAGTGAGTGATGGCTCGGAGCTGCCTCGGCAAAGCACAGAGCAGTATCCACGCTTGCTTTTTTTTACTTAGCAGTGCGGAAAAAATGAAAGAATCGGAGGGGGGGGGGGGGGGGGCAGGCTGGCCAACGCAGGCAGCACGGTTTCAAGTGAGTGATGGCTTGGAGCTGCCTAGACAAAGCACGGAGTAGTATGCACGCTTGCTTTATTTTTTTTTTGTAGCACCAAAGGTTTGACTGCTTCTGTGTCCGCACATGGGCCGGTTTTGTACCTTAAGTTAAGCCCCTCATGTGATACAAGCCTGAGTCGCTTTGGGGCGTTAAACCCCATAAAGCAAATCTTATGTGAAACATCTTGTATGATTCCATTGCTTAATCCAAACGTCAAAGTTTACGTGCCCTTTAGAAGATGCTCTATCTTGACAGAATTACTTTTTTTTTGCGCCACTACAAAACTGCATGTGTATGGGTGCGTATGGGCGTGCGTGTGCGCAAATAACTCGCACTCTGGTACTCAATATATATGCAGCCCCGCACACGGCAAGTACTCTTGCACATTTTTTTTGGACTGCAGAAAGCATATGCACCATCCCTGCGGCATGCTGCAAAAAAGCAGACTCACGACTCCAGAATCCCCGCGTCGCATTGCAAACCAGCCGCCCCACCAAACTATCGGAAGAAACAGAACGAAAACAAAAAAGTGCAAACGCACAGAATCGGTGCGCACTACATTCCCGCGCATCGCGTCTTTTGACTGAGCAGCATGCCTCTGTAAAAAAAATCTAGGAGATATGTGTGTGTGACATATAGGCTACGCCACCCATGTGTCACGTGACTGTGCACCCCCAGGACGTGCAAAAATATTCTCCCACAAGGATTTTTCTATATAAGATAGGTGGCGCATTGAGTTTTGCAAAGGGTCCAAGTAGGTCATTGTGCTCCTACTTTCACCCTGGCCAATTCAATGGGTGAGAGGCACTTAAGAGCAAAATTACCTACTATAATCTATATGATCTCGACTGGGCCAGGTGCAGCGGACAGCTTGTGAGATTGAGTACAGTGACAGTATACATTCACTTCAACTCCACACAGCCCTGAATGCCTGCTTTTCATTTATTGGCAGTTATGTGACCCTGAGGGCTCATAGACTGGCACTCAATTTGTAAACACTTGACATCTTATCATTTGCTCTCTCTGTGAGCTTTGTTCTGCGGGTTTACAAGTTTTTTACTAAAGTGGATACAGTGAGTATGCACAGATCTGTTCTTTTAAGCATTGGCTGAGTGACAGCCCAGGTCAACCCTGGTTAACTTAGAACTTCTGGCACATTATTTTTTCTGGGTATGCCTTTGGCATCCCTCCTGACATCCCAGCTTCTGACACCACGTATGCATAATCATGGTCTATCACTAACTCCAGTGCTGTAATTGATCATCACATACTTCTGAGGTGCTGCACATTTTGAATTGTCACTGTATATGAGCAGTGTTTCAGAACCTATTTAGTGCTGAGCTACGGTACACATTTGAGGACTAATAGCAAGTTTGCTCTGCTTGGTGGCTTCCACAGACAAGGACACACTTGTGGGGAAGGCATGTTGCGTGCATACCTGCAGCCAACCCTTCCGATTTTTTGGAGAACTTCAGATTTTTGACCAAACTTTCTGATTCCACGATCACTGCCCTAAACCTTCCGATAAGGGGCTTCTGCCTGCAAAGAATAGCTTTTGCGGAACCGGCAACGAGGAATCAGCAGTCGCATTATAATTTCGAGCATCTCCATCAGAGGCCACACTAGCACCATCGGCATAATTGGCTAAGCAGGAAATCAGTCAAAGCAGACTTTAGCCGAGCAAGAGCAGGTGTCCCTGCGAAAACAGTTGGTGTACTGCGTTTCTTGTAGGCGGCGATGCACATCTAATGCAGCCCCAGTAGATATAAATGCTCTGCTGGCTTCGGTTTCGATATCAGCTAAGGGCAGCCACTCAGTGTACCTGAGGTTAAAGGCTTTGCCCAAATGTCATGTTATCTGATCCTTCTTATTGAACTCAGCCGCAGGCCTTATTTTACCAAGCTGCTCTATACTCAACAATGGCGTGATTGCTCTTCTTTCGGAACCAACGCAGCCAACAACGGTCACGGACGAAATTACGTGAAAAAGGGCTAGTTATGGTTTTGCATTAAAAAACTTAAACAGCGCTCCGATGGTGCTGAGAGAAAATTGTGGTGATGGGCACGCAGATCAGTTTTGCGTCAGCTATAGAGACGTAGTGAGAACGCTCGGTGGCGGCCTGCAGATATCTCGACCGACGCACACCTTTAGACATATTGCATGCTTGCTGCTGCATGTATTTATGCTTAGGATGTTTAGATTAGGACGCATCAGACACTGCCTGAAAGTAGCAGCCCCCTCCCCCTTTTGTACACAAACGCTGCCTCCCCCCCATTTTTGTAGTCTTCCCATTTTTGATCTTAGCAAGTACGTATAAAAGAAGCTGGGGCCACTAATAGTGCGTTCGAGCCTTGTGAGCAATGTCAACATCTGTGCTACGTTTTCGGACACACGGTGCTGTCAAAGCGGTTGATTCACTTGTTCTATGGGGAGATATTCGCGGTAGGTAGAAGGCATGGATTTTCAAGTGCAGTGACCATTGTGGCTCCCAGCTTTGTTTGGAAACTGAAATCAGCGAGTTGAATTTGTAGGTTTGGGTGTATATGTAGCGAAGAAGCACGCATATTTTTTTCCCTCGCCCCTGAGCTCTGCAAGCTCAAAGATCAAGTGTAGCAGCAACTTGAAACCAAACCTCAATAAACAAATTTGGTCACTAAATTTCCCATCATCTCTCAATGCATATGTCCTGTTCTACATGAAAGTATCACAGCGGCAGCGACATTTTGCCTGACATTAAGCGTTTTCAGCTGTTTTTCACAGTTGCCTTTTCATGCAGCCTCGGAAACATGTTTTGTTATCCTGTGAATATCTAGTTTGCTTCTGAATGTTCAGAGGACTTCACATTAGGACATGAATGTTTTGCGTGTGGAATAGTTAATTCAAATTTTACCCTTGTGGCCGAATTCAAAAACATGTCTCCACTCGACGCTACCTCAGCTCCATAAAGTGACGAAAACAGTCTTTTCTCTACTTAAGGTTCAGTTCAGATTCTTGAATGCTTTTCAGCATTTCCTCCGACTTACCCTTCAGAAATATTTCTCCACTCCAGACAGCACAGGTGGCATACGGGGACAAGACTAATGGCGAATTCGAGTGGGAGAGCAGGCGCCCTCGAGAGCACTTCGAAAGTGCTCTCAGGCAAGCGGGTGTCCTCCAGTGGTAGAGCAGGAGTAGAATCACCCTTCCAATGGCAGAGGAGGAGGTCTTTTCCTTCGCTGAGAGCACCTGAATGCATTCCCGGCTGCTCCCTCAACTAAAGCGAGTGTAGAGGAAGTTACATGACATAAAGCGTTATATCCACGCCATCTTTTTTTCCCGAGTCGGTGACGCTTTTAATGGCGGCTGCAAAGCATTTCTCAGGTTTGAGAGTCACTGCTGGCATCGAAAGGGCCAAAGGAGGCAGATCGCCGCGCTGTGAGAACAAAGGCATGCAAAGCAAGCAGTTCTACTCTGAGTGTTTGCTTCTCCTCGGGTTGCAACTGCTGCTACGGCGGACAGGCGGAGTATGCTGGGGAGGGAAGTGCGGTCACAATGGTCGTGGCGCGCTGCTCTCGACACGCAGATAGCGTTCCCGTGGGAGGACATTTACACAGTCGCTCGGCGTGCTCCTGTACTTCTCTGTACATGCTCGGCGCCTCTGCTCTCGTCCCCCCAACCGAAGGGGCCATAAGGCCAAAATTTGCCCCGGAAAGTGCATGCCACTACGTGTAACATGCTCATTTTCTAATGTCAAGTCCTTGTGAACAGCATCCACAAGCTGCCTCAAGAGTCACCGGCTAGTATGCTGTGGCGGCCGCTTTTCGATGGAGACTAAAAGCAAGGCGCCCGTGTGCGGTGCGACATCAGTGCACGTTAAAGAACTCCAGGTGGTTGAAATGTCTAAAGTCCTCCACTGCAACATTTCTCATAACCTGAGTCGTTTTTGGACGTTAAAAAAAAGTCACAGCCTAGTAAAATATGTTTTGCAGACTGCATGAACAAGGCAACTGTAAAAAATGGCTGAAAACAATTCACATCTACCAACATTCACTGCCAGTGACATATGGCTCATGTAGAACAGGATTTAGGCATTGATAACTGCTCGAACTGCTGTGAACTCTAGTGACCTAGTTGCATATTTGCCCTCTAAGTGCTCAGTGGCGAGCGTTGAGCACATGTGAGGTGCAAAGAAGCATGTTATAGCGCATGTACTCGAGCCAACAAATTTGACTTTCCAGAAGCAAATGCCGCTTCTGTTTTTAAGCAAGCTAGGAGCTATAATTGTAAGCGCACTTGAAAAGCCATGCCTTTCACCAACTGCAAATATCTCTCCACAGCTAAAAAGACAGAATTGACCCCCCCCCCCCCCTTCAGCACTGCATCTAGACATACAGGTATATTTGAGGTAATCAGAAAGCCATTGATGCGTGCAGCAGAGAGGTGTTCCGTGGCACAACTGCACTTCCGGTGTCTAGCTGTCTTCCTATTTACAATATGACATTCCCCACGATTGCACCAATGTCCACAGTGGTTCACAGAAACCACTGCACATGCTTCATTTGCTGTTAGCCGTCAAATGCTTTCTGCAACTTGGCACTCGGCATGCCCTGAAATGTTGCTAATGTATCTGGTGATGATTTGAAATGTGCCTACACCACAGTAGCGTAATGCGATGATGAATTACAGCATTGAAATCTGCAACTGACAATAGTTATCCATGCTCAACATCAGACGCAGAAACTTAGGAGGCTTGTCTTGGTCGTACTTGAAACGATGTTTCAGTATTTTCAAGTCAGATTGAGGTTCTCAAAGCCAATGCTTCAGAGAGTGGGTCTGCGAATCCTTATTGCATCCACTTTCATGAAAGGCTGGGTATGCAGTAGAACGAAGTCTGCACAATGTGTGAAAGCTGCCATGCCCCATGTTTGCAAGTGGAAGTCTAGGTGTCCCCATAGTAGTGTCATTGCCACTTATAGATGCTCTGTTTTCTCATGCACTCGAGGAGCAATTCAAGTGGAGCTTCATTTAAAAAAAAAGGGCCTCGAGGACCGCTTGGAGTAAAGGTGTTAGTCAAGGCATGTTTGTGAATATCAGTTAACCTGATCCCTATGCACTGTTTCCACTGCCTCGGGTGGTTAGAGTATTTCTCAAGACCTTATTGGAAGGCTGAGGGGCCGTCATAAATCCTAACCAAGCTTTTAGTAAACTTGGGAGTTGTACCACTTCTACATGGCATTCTCGATCACCATTGAAAGATTCCATCATCTCACTGTAAGCTCTTGTACCCCGCTGTTGCAATCGGTAATTCGCTGCTTGGCTCAAGTAATACTCGTGCACTTTTGGAGATGTGTTATCAACTGTTTTTGTACAAGTTGCAATGATATACTTTCCGCGCTGTTCTGTGTGCAATTTTGTTTTCCTTCTATGATCATATAGGTAGGATTGCATAATCTTTCATTTCAGGTTTGGTTTTATTCTTTAGCCCTGTGTGCTAAGCCATATCCTAGAGTGCACTATTCTATTTCTGAAAGGCCATTTAAATCTCCAGTTTTGCACTGCTCTGTTCACTGTAGTTATTGTAGCTTTCCATGAAGCAGTGCTCAAATGTCTTTGATTGATAGGGTATGGTTCAAAAACCCTTGAAATATCTGTTTGACTAAGGTATTAGGTTTTGTAATGGACTGATGCTGAACAGCCTGCATTCTTGTGTCAGTTCCTCAGATTTCTGTAGTTCAGAATCGAAACTTTTTGAATTGTTATCAATTATTAATAGAGCGCCTGCTTACCCCTTTCTCAGAACCTTTTGTAAATACATGAGCTGAATTTTCGGATTTTGGAATATAGTTCTGCCTTTTTTTTGCACTTTGCAGACGTCGCACAGTGAAAACCTGTATCCAAGCTCGAATCCAACAGGTGAAGAGCAGCTGAAGAAGGAAACCTGTATCCAAGGTCGAACCTGGTGGACCGAAAGCAGATGTTTTGTGACCACGGTGTATCAGCCAATAAAGCCAATCCAGGTGACCACATGTATCTTTTGAAAGCTTGCATTCTTTGCACTTGAGACTCATCTCATGGAGAGCATCATTTCTGCAAAACATTTTGTGTCATAACTGTAGCAGACACTGATTGAGGCCTTTGCACAAGGCCTAAAGCTGGCATATTAGTATTATGCACAACACAAACGTGAGGTGTGATGTAGGAGCCTTGCAACCATGCAGAGTATCACCATAGCATGGTAGCATTCCCATGCCGAATGTCTCTCGTCTGAGATCAGACTAATGTCTTGCACCTTCAGAGTGCACTCATTCCTTGCACTAAGTGAGTGCCCACATCCATGCACTCTGAATGTAGATAGCTATGCACAAATTTTGCCGCACACACACGGGTACAAAAGTCCTCACAGTGTGCACGCCTTCGCGCCGTGAGCACGTCGCACGTTCTCCCACCGTGCACACGTCGCACGTCCTCGCATCACACACCCTCGCATCGCACACCCTTGGGTCGCACATCCTCGTGTTGCACATCCTTGCATCGCACATTCTCGCATCGCACAACCTCGCGCCGTGCGGGTCGATAACCGCGCACAGATAACCACGCAGAGCCTCGCACAATATTTTCAATAGGGCAGCGCCTCGAAGATGCCACCCAAACATCGCGTTCGCTGCCTAGCCCTTCTCCGGTGGCCCTCAATCTTTCCCAACATCAAATCTTTTTCTAGCGACTCCTCTCTTCTCATCAGATGACCAAAGTAGCTGAGCTTTAACTTTAGAATTTGACCCTCCAATGAGTAGTCAGGGTTTATGGTCGACAATATCGACTGATTTGGTCTTCTGGTCATGCAAGGAACTCTCAAGAGTCTCCGCCAGCACCACAATTTAAACGCGTCAATTCTTTGGCGGTCAGCCTTCTTCACAGTCCAACTCTCGCATCCATACATCACAACTGGAAAGACCATAGCACGAGTTATACGGATCTTGGTTGGCAGTGTAATGTATCTGCTCTTTACTATGCGGTCAAGGCTAGCCATGGCTCTCTTTCCCAGAAGCAGGCGTCTCCTAATTTCATGGCTGCAGTCTCCCTCCGGGGTAATCTTGGAGCCCAAGAAAAGAAAATCTGTCACAGCTTCCAATTCTTGTCTCTTGATGCTCCAGGACTTGATAGGGAAAGACGCCATGATCTTTGTCTTTTTACTGTTCAGTTTAAGCCCAAACTTCTCACTCTGTTCTTGTACGCGCATCAGAAGTCACTTGAGTTCCAATTCACTTTCTGATATTAAAGTGGTATCATCAGCATATCTAAGGTTGTTGGTACGTTTCCCAGCAATCTTCACTCCAGCTGAAGACTCGTCCAGACCGGCCTTCCTCATGATGCACTCAGCATATAGGTTAAATAGGCAGGCCGACGGTATGCAGCCATATCTAATTCCTTTCTCAATCGGAAACCAATCAGTAAGATCATGCCCAGTTCTAATTGTGGCCTCTTGCCCTTTATACAGGTTCCTGAGGAGACAGATGAGGTGAATTGAACCTCCCATTTCTTGGAGAGCTTGCCACAATCTGCTGTGATCTACGCAGTCAAGCGCTTTCGCATAATCAATAAAGCAGAAGTTGATGGGTTTCTGGAACTCTCTTGTTTTTTCCATGATTCAGCGAAGGTTTGCAATCTGGTCTCTAGTTCCTCTGCCACTGCGAAACCCACCTTGGCACTGAAGTCGCCAATTAGTACAGTCTACAGCGTCTTTACTTTTCGCATTGCCGATTCTACATCTTCGTAGAAGCTTTCAACTGCCTGGTCATCATAACTACATGTAGGTGCATAGGCCTGTACAATCTTCAGTTTATACTGATTATTACGCCTAATTACGATGACTGCCACCCTCTCATTAATACTATAGAATTGATCTATATTACCCGCTATATACTTATTGACAAGAAAACCTACTCCTCGCCTCTCTGGTAAACCTCGATAACACAGTACATGCCCATCCTTCCGTACAGTATATGCCTCATTCGGCCTCCTAACCTCACTAAGCCCTATGACATCCCATTTCATGCCCTCTAGTTCCTCTAACAGCACTGCTAAACTAGCTTCACTAGCTAGGGTTCTAGCGTTAAACGTTGCCAGGGTCAGTTTCCAATGGCGGCCTCTCCAGCGGAGCCAGGAATTCTTAGCACCCCCTGCTGCGTCACAGGTCTTACCGCCGCCGTGGTCAGTTGTTCCGCAGCCGCTGGTGACTGAGGGCCGGGGTTTTATGGAGCTTATCATGACAAGTTGCGACCAATGACTGCACCAAGGTGGACAACTCCTGTTGTGGTGAGTGAGTGCGTTGCCGGAGGCGTTCACCGGCATCAGGTTGCACCCCAAACTTGTTTATGCAATTCCATCGACCGGGATTCGAGCACCGGTCCTCTTGCATGCGAGGCGGATGTTCTACCACTACGCCACCGCTACACTACATACATATTCTGAAATAAATTTTAGATATCATTGTTCAGAATTAAAATTTATAGATATTAGGTATTGGTAAAATTCTCAAGATACTAAACTACTTTGCGGAGGAACTGAACCAGTACATATTTGGATTGCGTGTAAACATGTTATTTTTTTTATTTTCAACTGCTACGTTGAGGAATAATCGCCAGGAATGGAGGCGTACATTTTGTTTTTATGACCCGTCTCTTTTAGTAGAAATCTATATTGCCACCTGGTATTCCCGGTATTCTCAGGTGTCGCCTGAAAGAAAAGGACGCAGAAGTTGGCTCGCGCGCTCTGTGTGGAACTCTGTTTGCTCGTGCAGCCTTGCTCTCTGTTGTAGTTACGTCCAGTCCCGTTGTCTTGAAATATTTTGTTGCAGGTGACATATCTGGGTGGTGGAGCAGCGGTTTACGACCTACGACAGGCTTGTGCTCGGCGCTTCGCTCAAGGAGCCGCTTTTGGCCTTCGGCGATATCCCGGATCTTCTTCGAGACATCATTCCCTCCGTTTTTCGCGAAGCGCTCCAGTAATTGTTCGGTGCTCCCCAGCCAGCGGTCGGCTCTGTCGCTAGTATTGTCTACGAAGAGCTTCAGCAAGCATTAAAGTATTCGGTACCTTCTGCTTGCCCGCCAACATTTTACACAGAGTACTGTCTTCTAACGTATGCGGATGTCTTGCGGCGCGCTGCGTCTGGTTCCACGCCATTACTCCCGCCGATCTATGCTCACTGTATTCAGCACACACTGAGCCGTGCATAGATAATTGCTGACCACCACAGCAAACGACAAACCTGTGGCATGCCCCAAATCGGTGGCGCCTGTGCTTCCACTGGAGGAACTAGGTCATTTGTACCGCCAGCGCCAATATCGGAACCTGGAACTGAAAGAGTATCTCATCGACGTGCCTCGCCTCCAATAGGCCAGACCTCGACAAGCCTGCTGCTGTCGCAAAGAAAAAGGCACCTTGCAAACAACGTCAGTGCGGTAGGCAACAAAACGCTTATTATGGCTCTTGCCACATGCATCCATTCGAGGGCCTGACAAGTTAACCTTCTTGCACATACGCTCCAGTTTCTATGGGTCACTGAAAAAAACATGTACGCCTACCCTGCGCGCAGCACGATTAAGTTTATTGGACATTTGATGCACGTACTGAAGAACTACAATGTTTTTTCCGGTTCATCGGCTTCTGAGTTTTGTGATCCACAGAGTCCCGGCACTTTCTTAATAAACCCTCAACAACACTGAACAAGACAGGTTCTGGAAAGCCGGCTAACTTCAACCGTCCCATCTGAGCGTGGAAACTGATCTGCACCTGGTATTCGCACGACCTGGTGGCGGCATTCTGGAGGGCCCCTGTAGCAACTTGCAGTATGACTGCCTTGGAATGGGCGGAAGTGTATGGCAGGAAGCTTTTTCGTGCACTGGGCTCGTAGCGCCAGCAAAGGTGTTCGCTGTGGTCGATGAGTGTCATTTCCAGGAAACGTAGGCGTCCTTCGTTTGTTAATTCCTTTGGCAGACGAAAAGTGGAAGGGTGACTTTCAAATATCGTGAAAAGATGGCCCACACGAGAGGTCACGTTACTTGGGTCAATCCTAAAAAATACGAAGTCATCAACTTAAGGAAAGATTTTTATCACGTCGAGGCTGGTCAGGGCATCCTGTAACTTCCTGTCGCAATAAGCCAGCATCATGTCACTGAGCAGAGGAGGAAAACAGGCTGCAATTCAGATTCCTTCTTTTTGTATGTACAGCGAATCTTCGAATTTCTCCAGAGTTGACTTCAGGTAAAAGGACCGCACTTCCAGAAAGTTAGAGGTAGTGATGCCGGAAGAATTTTAAAACGCATTGATCAAAACTCTTCCATAGAATACGGAATTCGGATTTAAAGCTACTGGTCTCTGACAAAGAGGGAAGTTTTGCCGTGGTCCCCCCGAGTGTCCACACTTCGAAGGCTCGCGAGGAGGCCGTGGAAGAAAACTTCCGCCAAGTTCCCAATGTTCGGCCAACTAAGGTAAGGAGTCAAACTATGAAGTTTTGCAACAGGGTGGGTTTGGAAAAGGTGGCCAAGAAAATCAAAGAGAGTAAGAACCTCAGTCTGCAACTCTTTTTTTCTGTCAAGACTCACAAACCTGGATGCCCGTTCAGGGCCATTGTTACTGAAAGGGGAACTTGGAAACGCGCTCTTGGCAGGTACCTTCAGCAGTCTCCATCCATTCTGCCCATACGTTATCCTTTTCTTCTCAGAAGTGCAATGGAAGTGTCTCAGTTCTTCGTACAGAGCAGTTTTATTCACGCTAGTGTTTTGTCAATAAACATTACTACTCTTTACTACTCTCTCCCCTAAGAAAATTTTGCCAGGTATTAAGTGATTCTGCAAAGTGGTCGAAAAGACGTTGCCAGTTTCTTCACCATGGCAGTAATGCAGAATTCGGAAAACGTGTCGAAAGAAAGATGCATTCAATTTTGAATCAAAATTGTGGCTCATCTGCTTTGCAGCGTTCACTGTGACGTAGTACCATTTCGAGACTTACAGAGCATGCATCAGCTAGTCAAGTTGGAAGCTAAATTAGGGTAGGGAATTAAACCCACGGTATATGTACCTCTAATTGTTAACTCTTAGTTGCGGGGATATACATAAATCTCCTGTCTCATTGTAGGAGCCGCCCCTTCACTTTCTCCCGTCCCAGACACGGCGACAATGCCGCAAAGATGTACTTCCTTGTTTCGTCTCCTGCGTTATTTTCTTCAAATATGGCAGTCGCCAACTCGCCCAGCAGCACACTTTGATGCCGCAGATGCCTCTGCTCTTTCTCGTATCATAGCCGGAGACACATCCTCTCCACCGCTCTGATGAGCTTGCCTCGCCCGAATGCCTCTAAATATTGAGCGGGTAGACTCGCACGCAGCGTACCTACTTTCTGCCAGGAGAACGCCGCCGTCGCTGAATCCCCGGCCATTGTACATACTGACCGCAGTGGCCCGTGATTTCAAAGCCACGCGAGGTGAGCACAACATTCCTCCTTCGTTTCGCGTGTTTTTCTTACGGTTTTCAAGTGACAGATAGAATTTACGCGAGGTAAATTCAAGTTCACCGTGTGCTTGCAACGACCTTCAAACATCTGCAGTGCCAAGTTGGAACTTATGCCACAACCATTTTGGGATGCTACGTTCTAACGAAAGGTCGATGTCAAAGTGAACTGACGCTGGAAGTTGCGTCGCATAACATATGATCGCTGACGTCAATCTTGAGCATATATAGATTCGCGCCGCACGCCTCGGTCGGTGAGCGCCATGAACCCGAAGGAAGAGCAGCTATGCTCGTTACAATCGTCGGTCGGCTGCACCTGAAGATCCGGAAACCATTGTGCTACGAGCTGAAAGTTTGCGGCGAAGGGAAGGAGCTAAAGCCAAAAGAGCGGCGGAAACGCCAGAACAACGTGAGGAGCGTCTTGCGAAAGGCAGCCGCAACGGTGCTGCAAGGCGTGAGCGATGAAGAAGCTAAGCTAACCGCCGCTGCTTCGTCAACACTGACAGAAAAAGCAATGACCGAAAAAAATTTACAGGGGAAACTTTGAGCGATTCCATGTGAAGCCATGCTTCAGCTACCGCTTAATACTAGTTTACACCGAAGCTAAACCACAGCCAATGAATGTTTAATTCGCTCCTTACGATGGCGGGTCGTCCCGCGTTACCGGGGTGGTTTTGATGAGTTCTGTTGGCGTGTATAGTTACTGTGTCAATAAACGCCGCTTAGAGTAGCCGCCGTGGTGGCGACTTCCGACACGGGAGAATTCGTTTTGCCGAAGTAAAGTTTTTCGCTCACTTAGCCACTCGCACCGCGGGTTGAGGGTAACAGCTTTGATTCTTAGGGATAGTTCGATGGCACTGGAAGGCGATTCCCCCGCGTAGCCCTTCAGCGCTATAAACCGAAAGATTTACTAGCCCTATTAGCCGAAAATCCGGTCGCCGGCGTGTTGTTGTTGCGACTGTAGAAAGAAGGAAGAGAAAATGCACGGGCCTGCTAATGTAGCTGAGCCACCTCCGCTGCCTCGTGTGGACAGAGGACAAAATAAAGAAGAAAGAATAAGAAAAGGGGGAGAAAGACGCACGCCGCAACGCCCACCGTCCACCACCGAAGCGGTGTCGGGTGCAATGACGACCTATTAAGGCTTCGGGTGGCTGATTCTGGCCCTACGAGGTCCCCGCCGCTTGCAGCGGGGGCTAGCCTGCCACCGAATTCGTTAGGGTGTGGACTAGATGGTACCCACAAATAGGCTTCAGGTGTCCACAGATTCTAGTGGGTAGATACTACACCTTTCGTTTCTTGTTACCGAATTTTAAGGCGAAATACTTTCTAGGTTCATGGTGAAAATCTCGCGTCGGCGACATTTGTCCGTGAGATGTGTACGCGAGAATCCGTGAGTGACAGATACAGCGCCGTTCATTCCCTGTAAACAATTATAGAACACCAATTAACTTTGATGCGGTCAACAGAATGCATTCTGCGTTTGCCAATGAGCGCGCGGCGTACGGTGTGCAGCAGCAACACACAGGCTTTTGTATTACTCCACTGCCGATTCTGCAGTCCTCTAAGATTTTCTGCAAATTTAAGCCCATAAAGTATGAGTCCGCCGAGAAGAGAGATAGATATTTCACCTTCCTTTTTTTCAAAAACAAAACCATCATGAGACGTTTGTTTTTAAAAGTTTGTGCCAGTTTTTTTTTTATGCTGAACTTTCGGGGTATGAAAAGGCGGTGTTGAAAACACTTCAGCGTCCTCCTTATATTTCTTCTCTTTCCTAGCACATTTTCTTCAGGAAATTTCATCTCGCAGTAGTCAACACCACACACAAAAGTTTCCTACTCTCTTTGCCGTCAGTGGGTGTTGGCTAGTTTCTAATATATATTATAGAATGCGTCCCATGCAGGGAAATAGATGGGCAGATAGAGTTAAAAATTTCGCAGGGGTCAAGTGGATGCAACTAGAATAGGAACAGGCGAATTGGAGCTATATGTGAGAGGCCTTCGCTCTGCAGTGGTTATAGTTCGGCAGGTGATGATGATGAATGTGCCCCTTATTTCGCTATGTTGGTTTGATTTTACGCCATTGATAAGGCTACCAATTAGGGTGACTCAAATAGCAAGCCATCTGGCATATTTTGTATGGCTCAACCGTGAACACGGATTGCTACTGTTCCACCACTGAGGTACATTTGCGTCGTTATGTTGAAAAACCACTCGCGCCTGTCAAGATTATATTTCAGATAATTTGATTTCAAGTCAAACAGCTGTTGACGCACAAGCAGACCTGGAGAGAACGATTCCAAGAATTACGATGTGAAATATCCATGAATAGTAGCTAAATTATGTTAATTGGTCGGTGTGAGTTTTGTGAAGCATACGCGTGTAGCTTTTTATTCATTTAAGAACCTTGAATGGTGGACTAGCAACTCTGTTACCTCGAAGTTGTCTTGCAGAATATGTTTACGTCCCGAGTCAATACCTGAGATGTCTGGAGCAAAGATGTATGTTTGTAGCTATTGCAGTAAAAGCTGAATATCGGAAGGTTATTGTTGCTGTTTTAAGTAGTTCGAGGTGACACAGGAGTATTAAATATAAATGCTAGCAATTCACGTCCATGCAATACTCCAATTTTAGGAGTATAAATTTGTTTTATATTTCGCAGTCCTAACAGAATGCGCTGAATGCACAAAATGCTGTCAAAACAGCAATGAAACTGTATTAGAACCCAGCTATTTCATATTTTTCAAAATTCGTCATTGCCGTTAGTAATAAACGGCTTCTATTAAGTAAAAAAAAAGCGGTGTCAATAGATGGCGAGAATTTTTATTTGCGTACCAGGCGCAAATAAATGGGGAAAAGCGGAATTGTGTCTCGTTATTTAGTGTAAAAATATTGCGTTGGGTAATGTAGGCACTATTTCTCAGAAAACGACTATATTGAAGGCGCACATGGTGTGCTAAATGCCTCCAACAGCGCAGATGTGATAGCTTTCAGTGTGCAGTTTGTGCAACAACAATCGTTTGTCTCGGCCTCCTCGTCGAAGTGGCCAAGTACGGGCGTTGTATGAAGGCGCTTACGAAGCTCCTCGAAGGCCCTTTTCTGCTCGTCGGCCCAGATGAAAGGCCGGTCGTCCTTTGGTAGACAAGTCAATGGTTGAGCTATTCGGGAGAAGTCGTGCACAAATCTCCTGTAATATGCACAGAAGCCCAAAAACCAACGCACGAAACTTTTATCAGTGGGGGTCGGGAAAGCAGCTACCGCAGCTGTCTTCTCTGGATCAAGGCTAATTCCCTCAGCACTCACGACGTGACCCATAAGCTTGAGCTGTTGGATTGCAAAGTGGCATTTTTCTGCATTTAGTGAGAGTCCGGCCCCGCGGATAGCATTTAGTACGGCCGTCAATCGTTTGAGGTGCTGCTCGTAGGTTGCAGAGAAAATGACAACGTCGTCAAGGTAGACGAGGCACGTCTGCCATTTCAGGCCGGCTAGGACAGTGTCCATCATTATTTGAAAGGTGGCGGGAGCGGAACACAAATCGAAGGGAAGCACATTAAATTCGTACAGTCCGTCAGGAGTAATGAATCCGGTCTTCTCTCGATCATGTTCATCGACTTCGATCTGCCAGTACCCACTGCGTAGATCGAGTGATAAAATGTATCGGGCGTGGCAGAGTCGGTCGAACGAGTCATCGATTCGAGGCAATGGGTAGACGTCCTTTTTCGTAATTTTGCTAAGCCTCCTATAGTCGACGCAGAATCTGAGTGATCCGTCCTTTTTAGCGACCAGCACAACTGGTGAGGCTCATGGGCTTGTGGATGGCTGGATCATATCAACGCGGAGCATTTCATTAACCTGCGCCCGTATAGCCTCTCGTTCTTTCGCCGCTACTCGGTAGGGGTGTCGGCGGATAGGGCGCTCAGTGGTTTGGCTACTGACGTCTGTTTCACTTTGAAAGTGACGGCAAAGCACTCATTGTAAGTGTCCAGAATTGCTTGAAGGCAGCGTTTCTGGATAAGTTTGAACGTCAGTTTCAACAGTATGTCCAGTGCTCTTGGGAGGGTTCTCGTTGGCCAGCGAAAGGGCGCAATGGGCGGATGGTGCACTGACTTCGTCAAAATAAGCGATAGCTGTACCTTGCGGTAAATGGCGGTATTCGGCACTGAAGTTCGTAAAAGCAGTTCAGTTTGTTTATTTCTCAAGGCGAAGACCCCCCGAGCGACGTAGACTTGTAGGCTCAACAATGAATTCACGTTCGTTTCCACGAGGCCTTGAAAAACGGGGGGGGGTTGTCACACTCCACTGTAACAAACAAGCTGGCGCGTGGAGGTAGAGTTACATGGTCGTCGCACACTGGGAAAACTGGCCTGCCTGTGTAGTCGCAGCTGTGCTGTGTGTACTCGTCGGAAATTGCGCGGTGGGTAGAAAAAGTCACCATGAAGTCACGGAGGTTGATGACTGCGTCGTTTTCTCCAAGAAAATCAAGGCCGAAAATCAGGTCCTTGGAGCACTATGCTAGGACAACGAAGCAACACGAGAAAGTTACGTGGTGAATCTCGTCGCGAGCGGCGCACACTCCGAGCGGCGTTAACACATGCCCTCCGCCTGTCCTTATCAGGGCTCCGTGCCAAGGAGTCAGGACTTTTCGCAGAATGGTAGCAAGGCCATGACTCATTACGCAAAACTCAGCGCCGGTATCTACAAGGGCAGTCATGTTGTGCTTATCAACGACGATTGGTATCTCGGCGGTAGGTATACTCACCGTCGACAAAGTGCGGCGTGTCAGGGATTGTCGGGCTGACGGGTCGTTCGTTGCATCGAATCGCGGCGACTGAAGGTAAGCTTCTGTGATCGTCGGGAGGTCGTCGGACTCGTTGGTCGTGCGGTGCGTTGACTGGGGGCGTCCGAGGAAAGCTTTGGCGATCGTCAAAAAGTGGTCGGAATGTTGGTCAAAGCGAAGGGTCGGAGGTTGGTCTGTGTGATCGAATCGGTGAGCGGAGGATGTTGGTCGTATAGTTAATCGATGTCGGTCCTACCTCTGAGAGTCGCTGTCTTCAGTTTTCCCGGCGCGGACTTGGTGATGCCTGAAGGAAGAACGGCGGCTGCAGGAAAACTGTCTCGGCGATGGTGACCTGGGCTGGCGTCGCTGCAGGGACGCAGGTGAGACGTGGTCGCTGAGGTATTGGTCGATGTGCCGAGGTCATTCTTCATGCGCGGCCGGGGGGGCATCCGGTGAAGATCCGCGCAAGCCCATCCGACGGTACGGGCAGTGGTGCAGAACGCGACCCTCTTCGCCGCAGTGAAAGCGCAAAGGCAGATTGTTCGGCGTGTGCCACGCCTGTGCTTTTCGAACGGGTGGTCGAGCTTCAGGCACACTAGTCGAAACTGGATATTGGGGAGGAGGTCGAGCGGGAGGAGCAGGGTTGCAGGGTGCCGATGGGTACGCAACACGTCGCTGTACGTCATGATGTGCGGCCCAGGCGGCTGAGGTGACGGTACTGATGACACTGCTTGGCGGAGCTCTTCGCGCACCTCATCCGAGATGCCCCCAACACGTGGGTGTTGCTCGAGAAAGGGCAGCTTTTGCAGCTCTTCGCGCACGATGCTTTGGATAAGTTCGCGAAGGGCTTCACTGTCGTTTCCGGCCATTGGCAAGCGGAACTCTACGGCAGCAATGCTCGCAGAGCGATCAAAACGCACAGATCGCTTATTCAAGGCACGCTCGATTCTTGTCACTTCTTTTGTAAAATCAGCCACAGTACGTGGAGGGTCACGTACGAGGACAACGAAAAGCTGCTCTTTGATGCCTCGCATAAGGTGGCACACCTTCTTTACCTCCGACATGGACGGATCCGCCCGGTTGAAAAGGCGAGTCATTTATTTTACAAACATGACGTCGCTTTAATTAGGCCGCTGTGCTCGTGACCGTAGAGCGAGTTCGGCCATGTCTTTTCTTGCATCGTTGCCAAACGTTCCGAGCAGTTTCCGCCGGAAATCCTGCCAGGTGGTAATGGTAGCCTCATGGTTTTCGAACCACATCTTGGCGGCATTCTCTAGTGCGAAATAAACATTCTGCAATTACCTCTCCTCGTCCCACGCATTAAACTCAGCACCCGGTAGTAGCTGGTCAGCCAGTCCTCGACGTCTTCAAACTTGTCGCCATGGAACGGCGTGGGCATGCGCGGAGTATGGCAGATCAGCGGCTGGGTACTCACGGGAAGCTGAATGGTCTGAATTGCCGCTACATATTTCTATTTATATATTTATATAGAAGATATTTATATTTTTGTTATACTGGTTATATATATTTACCCCTAACAATAATGAAAACTTCTGTGTGACACAACTAATAAACAAATAGCAATGTGGAAACTATGAAAACCGTATTTTCATATATCTACAAGGTCAGTTGTTGGACCAGTTGCTGAAAATGTTCTATATATCTACAGCGCGATAAACGAGACAGGAGAGAAAACCTAAAACGACAAACACATCACTGTTTGTCGTTATATGTTTTCTATCTTCCTCGTTTATCGCGCTGTAGATATGGGTCATATATCTGAACTTTGTAATAGAAATTATAGAGGTCTCATATTCCCACTTTTTCTGTATCATCAGCTCGGCTGATCGCAAAAGCATTCTAATATAAATAATTCGAAACGCCTCATCACAACGTTCTAAATACCACGAAGCGTTCACATACATCAAAATATAAATGTTTCAGTTATTGAGCAGTGGATTTTTCAGATGTTCTAATGTCCTTTGAGCACTATGTGTGTGGCATCACTACAGCGAAAGTGTCACATTCAAATGATTAATTTCGTACTGACGCGCCTGCTCTGTACAAGTCGTAACATATTGTGTTTAAAACGGGCGCCCGCATGCGACAAACAGTGTATGCAGCGGCAGCAGGACTGCGGAGCACTCTATGCTTTTCTTAGACATGTATGGTCTTCATCTCCTTATTTTAACTACAGTGGCGATCAGCGGTCAAGGTGCATCCCTCAGTGATTTCCAAAATGTGAGTCAGGATTTTGCCCTCAGTGCAATTATCTAGAGTGCAATGAAAAGCGCATTACGAATTTAGTGTACAGAAGTTATAGTATGTAGGAAAGATCCATTTCTTCACCATCGCTTTCACTCAAGGTTCTAACGTGCACCTGGTTTAGGGCAAAAAAAATAAGCCTAGCAATGACTTCTGCTTCAGTCTCAAGCATCAAAATTGAAACTTATTTTCATTGGCTAAACAAATAAGCAATTTGACATTTCGCCTGCATTTCTTACTACTATCGGTTATCATTTTCTATAAAGAAGAAAGCCCACAGAGCCCTTGGCGTTGTTTCTCAGCAAAAAAAGGGGAGGCCGTATAAATGCGGAAAACTTTTCTTCTTGTCCAGAGTAATGCTCAGCACTCGCGTTCTGGCACTGAGAAAGTGCGCTCTGTGATATTAGACCCAAATTCCCGCTGATAGAAGACAGCACTGATACCTTCCCCGTTCACGTCCATGCGTACTTAAATAGGGCAGACACATCGATGTGTGCGAAACCGGCGAGACAATGAAGTTACAGATTAGAGCGGCTACGGCTTTTACTTAGTTGAGTCCACAAGACAGACATACATTTTGATCGAATATTTAGGGGAATCCCCCAAGATGGAGTAAATTTATTAAACTCCATTATTACACATACATTTTTGTCGAATTAGCTCTGGGAAAGCGGAATATCGGTAAACCGTGGCACATATCGACGGATATGACCACTGCCCCAGGAACCTGTGCACGCATTCACAAAACATGGCAATATAAAGCAATTCACAGCACGAGCTTTTCTTTTTTTTACCAGTAATGCTGACTACTACATTAAAATTAAAGACGCGGTAAATGGCAACCATATTTACTGCACTGGAGGTCGGTTGGGAAAAGACTTGACGCTCGATTTTTTTTTTTCAATAATATGACTGGTTACACTCAGAGACAGCCAGTATTCGATGATGCTCCTAGCTAATTTTAGTAACCCCGCCATTGATGAATTGGCGTCCAGCATGGGACAAAAGTATAGACTTCAGTGCATAGGAGAGGCATTTCCGGGTTTTATGTGGCGTGTCGCCGCTAGAGCTTGGCCAAAGGGTATTCATCAGAATCAAGGATGTCTGTAAAGTATATTAAACCTCGCGAAACTGGGCACCGGGCAGCGATAGAGATCGCGGGCCATCTTTGGTGTTGATGAACCACTGTAAAAGGAAGCGGCGGGTGATGGAAGCTGCATCGCTTATATGGCTGGCGTCCAACGTAATGTTGGCAGCGAACAAGTAGAGAGCGTGTTAACATACAAATTACTCACAGGAGAACCCGCAACGACAGGGCGTTCTCCTCTACGGTGGTGACGGCACAGGGCAGAAATAGAGATGTGTTGGGCACAGTGGTCGGCCGGAAAGATTGAATATCTGGCCTTCTGCTCAGCACTGTGGAAGGGGAAGAGAAGAGGAACATGGTGGGTGAATGTGAGGGCAGAAGAGGTATGAAATAAGTATGCAGGCGCAGTAACTTTTTTTACAAGCTCGAGTGAAGTCCCGTGTCACTAAAGTAACAACAAAGACCTTATATTGCCTCTAGAGCTTTCCATTAGTACGGCACAGCGCCTAGTATTAAATCTTACAATAAAGGCCTGATGGCCAATCACTTCAGCAAAGTCGCAAGCAGTATCTTGCTTTGAGGATACACTATGCGTACCAATATTTTTTTAAGTGCTGAAGACGATAACTGGTGCTTACAAAGAAAGGTACCAGCTCCAAGACAGAGTTCGAATGTTTCATTTCATTTTTTTTTTCATTTTTATTTCCTTAAAGAACCCCAGAACCCCTGTTTGGGGCTTTACATAAGGAATGGGGTTAAAATTAGAAAGCAAAACATTTTTTTTTTCATGATGACAGGTGGGATGTAACTTTATCTAGGAAGGTTGTTGGGCAGGTGATAGCTGCAATTTCATGGGGAAGGTAGATCCAGTCGCTTGCTGTTTGGAGAAAAAATGACTTGGAAAATGTAGTCGTACGGTGACGCTGACCTGCAACGTTCAGCGAATGACCAATGCGGTGAGAAGTGCGTGGTGGCGGTGCGCAGATGTATGGCTGCTGTTTGAGCTGGGAGTAATAAAACGTTTGAAATTGCCACAGGCTAGAAATGCGGCAACGGAGGGAAAGACTGCATAAATGGGACTGTAGCTTGAGAGATGAAACACTAACATAAAATGAGTATGAACAGTGAATGAAACGGGCGGCTCTGTTTTGCACTGCTTCTAGTGAATCAATGATGTATGCGTGCTAAGGAATCCAAATTGAGGATGCATACTCAACTTTTAGTCTGATCAATGCTGTATAAGAAAGTAGCTTTACATTTTGAAAGGCGTCATGAAGATGACGTTAAGAAAAGCCTAGTTTTTTATTTGATAACGCATCTATCGAAAATTCGCTGTCACGAATTTTTTCTAATAACGTACAGGTTGAGAAACCCAAAGAAAACGCTGTTTTGCACATCAACATGCGTTCTGCTTGTAATAAAGATGAGTGCATTGCTTGCTTCCTGGATAAGTTCAGTTTCAAGTTTAAATTATTATTGTTGACGGAAACCTGGTATTAGGTAATATGCTTTCTTAGATAGGTATAGAAATTTGTTTGTTAGCCGGTCTAGTCAACGCGGTGGTGGTATTGCCATTTATGTTAATGCCGCGTATGATTATGAAATTTTTGCGTAGTTTTCAAAACCTTGTGCTGATTTTGAAATATGTACTTACACTGAAATATAAAAAAAAAATAAGTGGTAACAGTTGTGTACCGGCCCCCGGAAGACAATGTATCAAATTGTTTGTCCTTCTTCGATATATTGATTGACTACGTGCATGTTAATAACTACAGGCGGATTTGCGGAGGCGATTTTAATATTAACATTGCTAGACAAAATACTGCTGCAAATAGCCTCATTACGTCGCTCCACTGCCCTCGTTTCACTAACATAACTGAAACGCCTACTCACGTCACAACATCTAGTATGCCTAGACTTGATTTAGTTAAAACCAACGTAGAAGCGGTCATTTCCGGTGGTGAGACTATCACATTAGATATTAGTGACCACTGTCCGATCTCTATGGTCTACAATGCAGAAGTAAATACTAAAACAGATATTTATAGGCCGTCTATATTCCTGCATATAACAGACCTGGATTATGCAGTAATTTAAACATGACGTCGCCATTCGTGATTGGTCTTTCATTTTTGGCATTAAAAACGCAAGTGATGCCTACACCGCATTTATCGAAGCTTTCGTAAAGATTGATATGAAACACTTTCCATTTAGGACATTTAAGAAGCCAGAAAACATACCGATACCGTGGGTCACTAGGGCTCACGCAAGCATGAAAACAAATAAAAATAAGCTTTATCATGATTTCCTTCGCACGCGCTCGCCTGCCGATCTAGACACTTTTAAAGCAGCCAGAAAATAGACTGAACGCCGAATTGAGACAGCCCAAGACATTGTATTAACAGGAATTATTCAGTGATATTGTGCAAAAGGGCCCAGATACTGCTTGGAAAGTAGTAGAAAAGATGGTAGATCTCAGAAAGAAAGGCACCGAGCCAAGCACAATTACTTTTAACAACTCCGAGTTGACCGAAAGGGCACTCGCGGAAGATTTTAATGAATATTTTGTTCAATCTATACCAGGGGACAATAATCCAGTAAGCATAGGTGCAACTATGCATAGTCTTCCCGAAATTCTGTTTTTGCAGCCAACCAGTTGATCACAAATCTCTCAATATTTATTAAGTTGAACAGTACTACTGCACTAGATGTGAATAATGTACAAATAAAATCTGATAATGCACAAATGAAAGCTCATTCTTCCTGTTATAACTCATACTTATAACTTGGTACTCCAGACAGGTTTTTTTCCAGATGCCATAAAGAAAGCTAGGTTAACTGCGATGTATAAAGGTGGTGATAAAAATCTCTGCTTAAATTACAGACTAATATCTGTTCCCCCCGTATTTTCTAAGGGGCTAGGAAAACTGATTTATACTCGAGTAATGGCTTTCATAGATACCCAGAGATTGCTAACTGATGCCAAACATGAATTTTGGAAAAACAGATCTACAGAGACAGCCTTATTGACTCTAAAAAAAATATATTGCAAAATATAGAAAATAATGATTACACTTTAGGTTTATTGACTGACTTTACGAAGGCGTTTGATTGTCTTAATCGCGAAATAATACTGCATATATTTTCACTTTATGGAATTCGCGGCATCCCACTAGAATTGTTTCGTTCGTATATGTGCGGTAGAATTGAGAGCGTATGCGTCGACAGAGAAGAGTCACATTTTTTAACCATTACACATCGTAACATTGGACCAGACAGCGAAGTTTATAATTTATGCAGATGACAGCACTTTATTAGTTTCAGGTCCGAACGCATCCGAATGAGGGATAAAATGTAGTGGCATGCTTGAAAAGCTCTTGCTTTGGTCACAACGCAACAAGATAAATATTAACGCCGCAAAAACATACGCAATTTTTTTCCGCGCAAAAATAAACCATTTGAAGAGCAAGGCGCTATTAGGTACGCTGATAGTGAAATTTAAGTTGTGCACGAGCACAAAATTGTGGGACTTTTTTCGGCTAATCTGAACTGGGGCGCGCCAGTGAATGACATCTGTAAAACGCTCGCTACTAGAACGGGGACATTGTCATGATGCCGAACACTATTACCCGCAAGGGTTAAGCGTCAAGTTTATTATGCACTGTTTAACTCTGACATTAATTATTCTAGCTTAATTTGGGCAACCCCTACCAAAGCAAATATCGCGAAGATTCTTTGCCTCCAGAAGAAAGTCCTACGCCACATCGCAAATGTACATTACTTATCCCCAACAAAGCTTTTGTTTCAAATGTATCAAATTTTCAGAATTGACCGCATGTATGACTCAAGCATGATACGTTTTGTTTTTTTTCTCCAACTAATCGTACAAGGATTTTATTAGCAAAACGGCACCGTTAATAAGTAAACATAGTTTTGCTAATACTCTCAGCGCCGATACATGGTTTGTCTCTCATTTTAGAACTATTATAAACTCTAAGCACTCAAACACAACCTTCCTCACACACTCAACAAATATAAACACGCTGGAAATTTCAAATTCAAAGAAATGCCGAAGTATTTTGTTGAGCTGTAAGACATTTGTGCTTTTGTTGCTTCTGATCTTATAGGTACACACTGATGTACGGAGCAAATTTTATTCATTTCTCAATAAAGTTCTGATTGTGTCGTACTATTTGATGTGCCGATTTTGCTTGTTATGATAGTGCAGGGGGATCCACTTCTAGCTGTAGCGCGTCCGCTGCTTTCGGGGCATCATTGCGTCTGGCCCGGCCATTCCATGAAGCTAGGCGGAAGGCCATGCGAAACATCACCTCTGCGTCCCACTGTGCACATATCGCTTTGTTTTGATAAGCGCCTGCATCCGACGCAGTGCTGCTTTGAGGTCGGTGCCCGTGTTGTGGTTGGGGGTGGATCACCCTGTACATTTGTTTAATCTGTACAATAGTGAACAGTCAGCATGTCTGGGTGAATTTTCTACTTGTCCTTACGCATCCTTCTAATTTTTTGTAGTAGGTGGCCCTAAAACCGGCATATCTTTACATCAAATAATTGCATTTATCGAGTGTATTAATTTTCTGTATCCTGTAGTGTATATTTTGCTCTGTTATTTACATGCATAATTCTCCTGTAGTAATTCTGTTACATGTCGATGCCACTGCTTTACGTAACACTTTGTTAGGTTTCTTCGGACCCCGTCAAGCTGCAAAAGCAGCTTTTTGCAATGATATTCTTCCATTTGTACTGGTAAAATAAATAAATAAATAAAAAATAAAAATTAGCTTTGGTACGTTCTCACGCCATGATAAATTATTGCTGATAGTAACGCCGAGGTAAGTATTGGACGGGATAAGTTCGATAGGAGAGCCAGAAATCTTATAAAGCAAAGAAATGCGGATTGCGACGACGATGAAAAGACATGAGCTTGCACTTATTGCGATTGTCATCAACCATTGATTGCGCCATAATTGAATGTGGTTATGGTTGTCCTGGAGGAATTCTTGATCAGCGGTATTAGAAACTGTGACATAAATAACACAATCGTCGGCGAACAGACAGTCATGACATGATACATTTTGTGGCAGATCATTAATATAAATTAGGAATACGGGGGGAAGGGGGCAGGTTAGTTCCCTGATGGACGCTCGGTGTTACCGGTGGACGGTTAGAGGAGTAGTTGTTAATAGTAACGGACTGTGGAACGATATGTGAGGAATTCTTTTATCCTTGAAATAATATCTCGATGTAAGTTTAATCTGGAAAGTTTTAAGAGTAGACGTTGATGAGGTACTTTATCGAATGCTTTGGCAAAGCCTAAAAAGATGGTGTCAGTTTGTAAGTTAGCATCAAGGTTGGAATGAAGATCATGAAGAAAGATGGCAAGCTGCGTCTCGCACGATAGACCTTTACTAAATCCATGTTGGGTGGAGTGAAAAAATTTATAGTGTCTAGATGCTGCATTATCTGCGAGTAGATGACGTGTTCCATGGGTTTACATGGAATGCAAGTAAGGGAAATAGGCTATAGTTGGGAGTGCAGAGTCTATGTTACCTGATTTGAAGACAGGAACGACCTTCCCCATCTTCCAGTCTTCGGGGATGATACCTGTGGCGAGTGACTGAGAAAACAATAAGCACAAAAACCTAGAAGAAATGTCCTTAGTGTTTTTCAGGAACTGTATTAATTTCGTCGATTCAGGCGGACGATGAAATTTTTAATTTGTCAATTGCGCACGTAATCCCATTTGGACGGAAAGTGATGGCTGGCATTGTCAGTTCAGTAATGGGGGGTAGCAAATGGAATGGCTCTGCAGATACTATCGTGAATACTGATGAAAAGTCAGTATTGAATATATCGGCCCACTGAGCATAACTAAAAGCGTCACCGTTATCATCAGTAAGGGTGAAGTCGCGCTATTGCTGGGGATTTATCACGTTCCAAAATTTTCTCTAGTTACTTGTTATCATTTTGGGTAAGTTGTTGAGAAGAAAGAAATGTTTCGCGCTTTTCACTGCTGAGTAGTACGCATCTTCTGCACTGTAGTATATCTCCCACGCAGAAGGGCTGGATTTAAGTTTAGCTGAACGGTGCAGCCGCTTTTTTTATTTTTTAGACTTTTGAGTGTTTTGTTGAACCAATGATTTTCGGAATCAGATATTATTGTGCACTTTGAAATATCTCTGCTCGTTAGATCCCTAATGGTGCGTTTGAAGATGAACCAGTTCTCGTCGACTGTACGCTGGTGGTAGTGAAGTTCAAATGTGGATAAGAGGGAGTTTAATTCATTATTTGTTGTTGCGTAGTCGGCCTTATTGTAAAGCTTTATTGTTTTATTTTCTGACACTTGGCTTTGAATGGGAGTAACTTTAAATGAGGCTTGAATAACATTACGGTCACTGACTTCCCTCAAGTAGGTACTAGAAGCTAAGGTTTCAGGACAGCTAGTTAGAATGAGATCAAGAATGATTGGTGAAGACTCTGTGATGCGGGTTGGCTCAGTTACTAGCTTTGAAAGAATAAAATTGAGACATACATCGACAAAATCTCGAGGCTCTTGAGAAACGGTAGCATCAGGTTGGTTCCAGTTTATAGATGGGCAGTTAAAGTCACCACAAAGGATAATTCGTGCGCTGGGATACTTAGTTGTTAATTGTAGCAGAGCACGATTAAACTCACGAAGGAAGTTATGGCTATTATGTGGCGGTCGATAGCAGACGCGGATTAATGTTGTTATGATGCAGTGCGGCAAATGAGCCATATAATTTCAAGCTGAGATGCGATGTTGACAAGAGAGAAATGTAGTTCTCGATTAACGTCGGCTAAAGCACCCTCTCCGCGAGAAGCCTGATGGTCTTTGCAGAAAATGCGAAAATTTGGTAAATCATGCAGAACTTCAGACTCGCTGATATTTTCGTTCAGCTATGTTTCTGTAAGTACAAGTATGTTACTACCATACGACGATACAAGGTTACATACAAGGTTTTGTTTGGGAAGGAAGCTGCGTATATGTGTGAAAATTACGGAAAGGCAAAGGTTGCTTCGGGAGATGGGTGTAGGATGACAAGCTGATAGAGGGCATTGTGGGGCCGACAACGAAAAGTTATCTGCTATATGATTTCCTTCTCTGTGTTTGTCGTTTCGTCGAAGAAGTAGCGCTTGGGTCCCATATGAAGCGTCTTATAGCGGAGCGAGAATTCTTCAATAGTTTTTTCTGCGAATACAACCAAGTGCTTTCGAATATTTTGGAAGCGGCGGTAATAATGTTCTCCAGCATTGAAGTCCGTTCCTTTAAATTTGGGCTCTTTAGATAAAATAGTCTCTTTGATCTTTGATGATGTTAATCTATCTAACAATGATCGGGCGTTGCCGGTTTGGGATATGACGGCCGAGCCGATGGGCGCGCTCTTATTTCTTTAAGATCAAAGGCTATTTCCAGGTTTTCTAGGCAATAATCAGCGATAATCTTTTCAGACTGAAAATATGTTTAACGGGGAGATGAGTCAGGCAGACGATAGAAAATTAAATTGTTCCTGTGAGAGCGGTTTTCAGAATTGTCAAGACGAAGCTGTAAGTCATGAACCAAAAGAGCTGTCTGGTTAGCAGTTGACTGAATGATTTCAACGTCGGATTTAACTGAAGGCAGATCCTGAAAATGTTCTTCGAGTTTAGTGAGACAGGTATTGAAATCGGATATCGTTCAGTTGATCGAAGGTATACATCCTTTTATATCTTGCATGCCAGACATTAGTGTTGCCTGGCCATCACACAGCTTTTTGAATCCAGCCAGAACGACATCAAATTTGTCAGGTCCAGGGTTGGTTTCAATATCACCGGCGAAGAGTAATAAGGACCATATACAGTGACAACGTTCGGCACAAATAGCGGTCAAACACTTCGTGATCGGCAGCTGTTCAGGAAATAATTACTGGATTTTTTTAGCAAATAGACTGACCGGTTCACTAACCTGCATAATGAAGTAAGCCAGATTCGATTACTGTGCCGTGGCACAGCTGCCGAGCGCACAAATCGCGTGGGGTGACTGCCGGTCCTTTATAGCTGGCTCGCCGAGTGATGTTGCTAGCGAAACATGTTTCCCGGATTTGAGGTTCTGCGTCGGACGCACCTGCAAGGATTCTTGCGACAACAAAATTTGGTGGAAGGTAGGGGTGCAAATTTCATGAGCAGGACGCCCCTAAAAGCCGATAATCGAGCCCAGGACGCACCCCCCTCCGCACCCCCCCCCCCTGATAGAGAGCTCAGTACATCAGTGCAATTGCCGACTGCAATTGCCGACAGCACGATCTGTCTCCCGAGTGTGGTACTGTGACCACAAGTTAGCAAAACTTGTTGGTGAAAGCGCAATGAATCCGCTATTATTGACAACTGCTGTCCTGCTACACCATTAGAGGGATCCACTACGATTCCACGGCCTGCCCCACGATGACGCAGGGGTTGGCAGGAGCAGTTCAACTGGGTGCCTGACTTAAGAACCTAGAACGCGCTGACTCAAGATGCGACATGTTTATTTACAAATAAGCATTCTCCGAGCTCCTAACTGAGAACCACGAATTTGATTCCGAACAAAGGACATATTCAGGCAGAAGTCTGGCTTACTTTCACCAGCACACTTCCCAAAAAGGGAAAAGTGTTTTTTAAACAGCCGAATACTGCACGCGAACGAAGGTTCGACAATGTATTCCGAAGGGATGAAGCAGCTCTTTCGTTGCGCAGACCAAACCAAGTCGGAAGACAAAGAGGATGCGCCTTTAGATGAAAGGTGTTAAGGAGCAGTCGTTTGTTGCCCAGGTGCGAAGTCCCCCCGACGACAGCACAGGAATATTATTAGTTAAGCGCGCACTATCGAAAAGGCTTTTGATATGCGCTCCCGGTAGTGTGAGCGCTCGACTGTGTCTATGATCGCCGCCAGCGCGCAGGTGAAGTCACATAAGTTTGCACGAAATTATTACGAGATATAATCCTGGTGAAACTCCAGAAAGAGGTGACACATACGCGTCACACCATCAAAGTCAAAGGTCATCGCGGTTCCTGACACTGTCCGTGAAGAAGTAGAAGAGGCGCTGTTCATGCCCACACCCATCCAAGCTACACCGCTTTTCCAGACCTTGAGTTACTCTGTTGTCAAAAGCCGCTACTTGATGCCTCACCACTCCATCTGGTGCCCAAGAAAGAACCGGCGACTACCGGGCTTTCAACGCTCTCACGGTCCACGACAGCTATCCCTTTTCACACACCCAAGACTACACTGGATATATGGAAAGCTGCAAGATCATTAGTAAAGCGGACCTTGTCAAGGCACACCACCAAATCCCTGTTCAGCCGGCCAATATTCCGAACACGGCCATCACTACACACTTCAGACTGTTTGAGTACTTGCGCATGCCATTTGGGCTAAGCAACACAGCTCAAACTTTCCAAAGATTCATTGCTGAAGTGACGCATAGACTCCCGGCGGTATTTGCCTACATTGACGACATCCTCGTCTCGAGTCCTTCTCCACAGGATCACGAGCGTCACCTCCGGGAACTCTTTCAACGCCTCCAAGAGTTTGGTTTGGTCTTCAATGCCCAGAATTGTGTTTTCGGCTCATCTGAGCTAGAGTTCTTGGGCCACCACATCTCGGCACTGGGAATTTGTCCATTGCCTTCTCAGGCCAAAGCGGTTAGGGATTTCCAGCACCCACTACCCTACGCAAGCTGCGTGAGTTCCTGGGCCTAGTGAATTTTTTACGGCACTTTATTCCGCACTGCGCCCAGCTTCTTCACCCCTTGACTGACCTTCTCCGCACCACCAAGTCCTCATCCTCTGTGATTTCCTGGTCTCCCGAAGCTCAGGCCGCTTTCACGGCTGCAAAACAACCCCTCGCCGATTCAGTCGTTCTCATCCACCCTAGGAATACCGCGCCCACTCGCATCATAGTGGATGCTTCTAGCGTGGCCATTGATGCGGTTCTCCAGCAGCAGATCGGTTCCGAGTGGCACCCACTGGGTTTCTTCTCTCGGAAGCTCCAGCCTGCCGAGACTCACTACAGTGTATTTGGCCGTGAGCTGCTTGCCATAAACTCCACCATCTAGCACTATCGCCACTTCTTGGAGGGCCAGCCATTTTACGTTCTCACGGACCATAAGCCTCTGGTTTATGTGTTCCGTACGAACTCTTCGAAGTACGTCCCCCGTGAACTTCGTCAGCTGGAATACATGTATTCACAAACGATATTCGACATATCGAAGGCATCGACAAC
The DNA here is from genome assembly GCF_055883805.1 of Amblyomma maculatum. NCBI lineage: Eukaryota > Metazoa > Arthropoda > Arachnida > Ixodida > Ixodidae > Amblyomma > Amblyomma maculatum. Next base: position 156,874,184 of record NC_139353.1, on the reverse strand, counting down.
GAGGCAGCTGACGCCCTTTCACGCATTACCACCATCTGCGTGTCTTCACCTGCTGTGGACTGGCAATCTCTGGCCTGGGCGCAGCTTGAAAACCCTGAGCTACAAGCCCTGCGTGCTCTCCCCTGAGCTCTCCGTCTGCAGCTCGTGCCTCATCCGTTTGTACTCGGATCGCTCTGGTGCGACATATCAGCGGCCCTACCGCAACCGTTCATCCCGGAGGCCTTTCGTCGTGAAATGTTTCATTCCCTCCTCGACATCTGCCATCCTTGCATTCGAGCCACGCAGCGCCTCGCTACCCAGCGGTACGTCTGGCCGAACATTAACACCGGCGTTTGCCAGTGGGCCCGCTCGTGCCTTGCTTGCCAGTCCGCCAAAGTGACACGCCATACCAAGACAACCCCCAGTCTTTCCTGCCGCCTGGATCAAGCTTTGACCATATTCATCTTGATCTCATTGGAACGCTTCCCCCCTCTCAGGGCTACGAGTATATTCTGACGATGGTTGACCGCTTCACCCGTTGGCCCGAAGCCGTGCCAATTCCGGACATTGCTGCGCAAACAGTTCAGTTCCCAGAGCTTTCGTTTCAGCGTGGGTTTCCCGCTTCGGCTGCCCCGCCATTGTTACCACAGATGGCGGCCACCAGTTCGAATGTGCCTTCTTCACTTCGCTCACACGGGTACTCGGCACTAAACACTGCCGCACCACATCATACCATCCCTGTGCCAACGGCATGGTTGAGCGGCTCCATCGCCAGCTCAAGGCTGCCCTCACTGCGCGCCTGGATCGCGAGCACCAGTGCTCGTAGGCCTACGTGCCGTCCTGCGTCCTGCCCTTGGCTGTTCGGCGGCTGAACTCGTCTTCGGTACATTCCTGTGGCTTCCCGGAGACTTGTTCGTACCTTCTGCTCCCTCGTCTAAGCCCCTACAATACCTTCATCGCCTGGAGGCGATGAAGGTATTCCGGTTTTTCAATGGGTACAAGCTTTCCCCCGGCCTGGTGCTCGGCTCTTCTGGGGTGAAATTCTTGGGAAAAAGGGACACATAATGGGCTTTTGCCGCGCGAGGCGGACTTATTGTTGCCCGATTGCGGAACGGATCACTGCCACATCGGCGCAACTATTTGGGCCGTCAATAGAGTCTGTTCACCCGCCGGTGCAGTCGAGGGATGAGCTGTGCCGGCTAAGTCTCTATGTAAGGACGCAGCAGGGGAATCCCCGCTGACTAATGTAATCAGGGGTAGCGGCAACCCTGCGTAACCGAGCCGGCGAGGAGGCTTGGGGGCACTGTCAGAGACTGTCTTCATTGCTCCTCCGGCGAACGCCAGGGCCATCCCGGGAAACACTGAGGCCTTCGGGCGTCTCAGCAGATTAAGAGAGTGAAGACGAAGCGAAAGCCCAACTGGTGCAAGCACCCTTTGAGAGTCTGTCAGTAGTACCGCTGTGAGACCAGAGGGGTGGGGGATGAAGCCCTCACTCGCGCTTCCGGTACGTAGGCGGTAGAGCCTTAAGAGTTTTGCAATGGGTCTTTCGTCCAAACCAAGACGCTTACCAAAATTTGGTAGAATCGGGCTCTCGCGTGAAGCGCAGCACGAAGAGAGTTACGGAAGTCAGGGGCGCGAAGGCGTCTGGCAGGGGTGCACGTCATGGAAGTGCACCACGGGTGTTGCGATCCCGTCTGCCCGAGCACGGGGGTGCGACCCACAACACGACCAACGCGGTGGCAGTAGTTGACAAGTCCGCCACGCGCGTTGGGAGAGCTGTCAGGATTCGTTTTGCAGCTCCACGATGACCAGACTGTACTATCGATCATATCCATACCATTAGCAGGTGATAGAAAAATTCTCGGAATATATCCAGCCCTTAGACTTAGCATTCATTGATTACGAAAAATCATTTGACTGAGTTGAAACCTCGGCGGTGATGCAGGCATTGCGAAATCAGGGGGTAGACGAGCCGTACGTGAAAGTGCTGGAAGACATATATAGTGGCTACACCGCAACCATAGTTCTGCATAAAGAAACTAACAAAATTCCCATAAAGAAAGGTGTTAGGCAAGGAGACACAGTCTCCCCAGTACTATTCACAGCTTGTTTAGAGGAAGTATTCAGAGACTTGGAATGGGAGCAGTTAGGGATAAGGGTGGATGGAGAATACCTCAGTAATCTGCGATTTGCTGATGACATTGCCTTGCTAAGCAACTCGGGGGATGAACTGCAAATAATGATCGATGACCTAGACAGAAAACGTAGAAAGGTAGGCTTGAAAATCAATGTGCAGAAGACTAAAGTAATGTTGAACAGCCTCGGGAAGGAACAGCAGTTTACATTAGGTAGGGAAGTACTGGAAGTACTAGGCGAATATGTCTACTTAGGACAAGTAGTAACCGCAGATCCGGACCATGAAAAGGAAATAACGAGAAGAATGAGATTGGAATGGAGCGCATTCGGCAAGCACTAGCAGATTATGATTAGCAGCTTACCGGTATCGCTCAAGAGGAAAGTATACAACAGTTGCATCTTACCTGTACTCACCTATGGGGCTGAAACATGGAGGCTAACCAGGAGGGTTCTACTTAAGTTGAGGAGAACCCAGAAAGCTATGGAGCGAAAAATGGTAGGGGTAACATTACGAGATAGTGAGCGTGCAGATTGGGTCAGAGAAATAACTCGTTACCGACATTCTAGTGGAAATTAAGAAGAAGAAATGGGCATGGGCAGGACATGTAGTGCGAAAAGAGGATAACCGATGGTCGTTTAGGGTAACAAACTGGATTCCAAGGGAAGGAAAGCGTAGCAGGGGGCGGCAGAAAGTCAGGTGGGCGGATGAGATTAAGAAGTTCGCAGCGGTCAAGTGGATGCAGCTAGCACAGAACCGGGTTAGCACAGAACCGGGTTAAGTGGAGAAATATGGGAGAGGCCTTCGCCCTGCAGTGGGTATAGTCACGCTGATGATGATGATGACAGCATCAGACGTAAACTGAGACAAGAGCGGTCCTCATAGAGAAACGTACTTACGTAAAGAGCTGACACTCGAGCCTTTTCGCGGCCGAGCAAGTAAGGGTCTGACCACCCGCGAGGCGGCGTAGCGATGTTCGCTTCCACTCCACCTTAAAGGTAGATAGCTTATCATACGTACACCGGCTTGCATCAGAGCGTATGCTTTCTTTGCTCTTTCCATATAAACGTTGATGCTGAGCCGGTCATGTGCCGCCGATTACGCCACCTCACCATGCTTTTCAATGCGTCACCTCGTTTGGCCAGTAACATCTTTCCATTTGTCTTCAGAAATAATTTTGCTCTTTTTTGAGCTAAGAACGCTTTTAGCAAGTCGTTTGTTGCTCAAAGTGAACGTGTTTGCACGTGTATCGTAGAATAGGAGCCGTGCAACATTTTTAGTCTGCAGTTACTGCATGTTTTTGCGTCGTGTTTTTGTTAAGAACATGTGCATTCCTTCGATTGCGTATTTTTCTAAGACAGCTTTAATACAATGAAGTTTTCGGTGGCTAAGATGTATCTTGACACAACTTTTATTCGGCAGTACAAGAAATGCGTGTTGCGCATTTGGGATCGTTTTGTGAATGGTGTTTACTTCGCTGTATTTGCAAAATGCATGGGCTTTTGCCGCTTCATAAGCGCCATTTTTACATGCCGAATTCCTTGTCATGGCTAAAGCATTCTCGTTGGGGCCTAGAAAGCGCTGCTGCCTGTTCGGGGCCTGCATTTGGACGAAATATACTGCTATTAGTAGCTAACAGTGGATTCCCTGCAATACCTTTGCCATACGGGCAGAGGGTAATTTTTTCCGCGATCATTAGTATAAGCATTGCATTGGGTTACCATTATGTATTCAGTGTGGTGTGTTTAAATTTCAGCACAGCCTACTCAAGACTAAAGTTATAGAAATTCCGCGCGGGCTGTGCCTGCATTTTTTCCTCCTTACTGGTGTCTACCAGTTCACAACTCCTTTTTTGTTGTTCTCACGGGTGATGTTTTAGAGGAAAAACACACAGCCGGTATGCGAAATTTCTTCATCGTGACACTGTTCCGTGTGCTTCACCATACCTTCAATCTTGTTGCTCTTTGTAATATGATGTATTTTATAAAGTGTGTTATCCAGTATTCTTTCTGTGCCATTCAATATGTAAATAAGAAAAATCTTTTTTGTATGGAACCACTGCCTGCTTATGTGCAACTGAGAAATGCGGCTCAATAACGGCCAAAAATTACAATGACAACAGCTCTGATCGCGTTATGCTACCCTGCTTGAACCAAGTCAGCCACGCTTACTTTCTGCGAGAACCTTGCCGGTATTTCCCGTAATGAGGTTGCGATCCGCGACTTTAATACGTCCGTATGCATGGCATCGTTAAAGCACTTGCGCGTAACTCTAGGCGGTGTAGTTGAATATTTTAAGAGCGTAAGGTAAGTCAGAATTGAAAGCATTTCTATCGAAAGCGAAACCGAAACAGAGCATATCGCGTGCCGAAAATCTCTGGGGACGTAATTAGCGGTCGGACCAGCCGCTCGGGGTGCTGGCGCTGCTCGGCCGCAGGGCCATATGGAAGGAAGTGTCCGCTCTTTACGTAAGTATGTTTCTCTATGGGTCCCCGGCGTAGGTGTCCGCCATTTTGTGGGACCTAACTCTTGGGAAGGGGTTCGGCCTGGGGATTCCATGTAAGCTCGGGGGATACTGTTTGGCGAGCTAAACTCTTCTTGAAAGTCGTCATAGGTCTCAAATAGTTGCTTCGATGTGCATTGATCAGTTCCGCCATCGGACAACAATAAGTCCGCCTTGTGCGGCAAATGCCCATTATTCCCAAACATTTCAACCCAAACAGCCGAGCACCAGGTCGGGGGAAAGCTTGTACTCATTGAAAAGCCGGTGGGTACCCGGCGGCACCAGGGATCGAACCTGGTACCTCCCGAACACGAGGCGGATGCTCTGCCACAAGGCCACGCTTAAACCAACATTTTTGGTTCATGGCCCCTTTTCCCGAGGATTTCACCCCAGAAGAGCCGAGCACCAGGCCGGGGGAAACCTTGTACTCATTGGAAACCGGTGGGTACCCGGCGGTACTAGGGATCGAACCCCGTACCTCCCGAATGCTAGGCGGATGCTCTACCACAAGGCCACCGCTTCGGTGAAAGAATGGGACACACAAAATGGGATTTTGCCGCACAAGGCGGACTTATTGTTGTCCGATGGCGGAACTGATCACTGCCACATCGGAGCAACTATTTGAGACCTATGACCCCTTTCCCAAACATTTCACCACAAAGAGCCGAACAGCGCGAACACGAAGACAAAGAACAAGATAATAGAAAGCCATAGTACAAGCTCTGACTCTCAACTATGCCTAAGCCCTCTACTCCAAGGCCCAGAAAAAACAAACATGAAGAAAACGAAACAGTCGCGTGAAACAACCCCTGGGTTCACCTGCTGCACAAAAAATCACTTAAAAAATACACGTCTTTGATTGAAAGAGCAAAAGAAGTCTTGCTGACACACTTATTGTCCGTTGAAATAAAATATGATTCCATTATCTCTCTCGTCATCTCTTTGTGGCGATACAAAACGCTAACCTTGTCAAACTTAGGAGTGCACTTTGTTTTCTCCTTCTTCATTATTTCACATGAATGGCAATGTGATACCAGAAACGTTTTGTCCTTTCCACTTTCAAAGTTGTTCCGGTGTTTCTGTAGTCTCTTATTAATACATCGTCCTGTTTGTTCTATATAACTGGCTCCACAAGAGAGTGGAAGCCTGTACACAACAGCTGTCTTGCATCCAACATATGCGTCTCTATGTTTCACCCCACATTCTTGCTTCTTCGCTTCTCTTTCCCTTTGAATAGCCGGGCAGATCCTCTTCATCTTGAGTGGGGCGGTCAATGCGACGTCAACACCATACCTCTTGCGTACATTTTTGAGGCCGCGTGAAATTCTGTGCACATACGGTACCACTGCAATTTTCCTCTTCCTCTCTCCCATGCTGGGCAGGGATTTCAGTCTGTGCGTTCTTTTAAAGCTCTTCAGGCTGGCACTCACGGCACGTTTTTACGTAATCGGCAACGTCGGTAGGCATCCGGCCAGTAGTACTTGTCCTGGATTCGATGCAACGTGCACGCAAAACCGAGGTGCCTTGCTGTTTGCTAGTCGTGCAACGCATGAATTTCCTGTCTGAGGTTTTTAAACACGACAAGAAGCTGCGCTGTCTGGTTGGGAGCGAAGTTCTTTACGATGACGTCATTGCTTAAGGCGAACAACAACTCACGCCTAAACACAGCAGGCGGAGAAGCGGTCTTGCCTTCCAAGTAATCTGCTAGGTCTTTCAGCTGACAGTCTGATCGCTGTTGTTGTGCAACTCTGCTGGCGCTTACTGGTCCCAGAAAGGGATCGTCGTCATCGTCCTTCGGAGGAACGTCGACGGGAGCGCGGGATAAGCAGTCTGCGTCTAAATGCTTGCGGCCCGACTTACAGACTACTGTAACGTCAAATTCTTGAAGTCTTAGGCTCAATCGGGCAAGGCGGCCGGAAGGGTCTTTCAAATTAGCCAGCCAGCAGAGCGCGTGGTGGTCGCTTACCACCTTGTATGGTCGACCGTATATATATGGGCGGAATTTAGAAATGATCCAGATGATCACGAGGTACTCCTTTTCGGTCGGCGAGTAATTGACTTCAGCTTTTGTGAGAGACTTGCTAGCGTAGGCGATTACTTTCTCCTGTCCGGCACTCTTCTGGACGAGAACGGCTCCTAGGCCCACACTGCTTGCGTCGGTGTGAATTTCGGTCTCGGCATTTTCATCAAAGTGGCCAAGGATAGGAAGGGACCGCTGGCGGCGTTTAAGTTCTGAAGGCTGCTCGTTGCGGCACTTCCCATTTAAAAGGTACGTCTGCCTTTGTAAGCTGCGTCAACGGTTCGGCGATGCGCTAAAATTTCTGACAAATCGTCGACAATAAGCGCATAGCCCAAGGAACCTGCGCACGGCTTTCTTGTCAGCAGGCGGTGAAAATTGGGCGATTGCAGCTGTTTTCTCCGGGTCTGGCCGAACACCACCCTTGCTACGATGTGACCTAGGAACCGCATTTCCTCGTAGGCGAAGTGGCACTTCTCTGGTTTTAACGTTAGTCCCGATGATTTGATGGCTTCCAACACTGTCTGCAGCCGTTTTAGGTGGTCTTCAAAGTTTGACGAGGAGGGAACGACATTATCCAAGTATACCAGGCAAATCTGCCACTTCAAACCCGCCAGCACAGTGTCCATTATTCTTTGAAACGTCGCTGGTTCGCAGCAGAGGCCAAATGGCATCACCTTGAACTCGAAAAGGCCGTCTGGTGTGATGAATACGGTCTTCTCGCGATCTCTGTATACTCAGTATATTCAGGATATCCTTGCAGGGCATGATGAATGATGCATCAAACGCCAAGTGTGCATTTGTCAAGACCTAACTTACATGAACTGTGAATAGATGCAAATGCGCTGATGCTTGCATGCCGCAGATTATAATCGGCCTGCTTATCAGCCAACAGGCCAGATGTCTTGTTCATGAAAGGATGAATGCAGCCATGACTAACCTCATCCGAAACATCCCTAAAAAAGCCGGCAACACTCTTGATGAGGCTCCAGTACAACTATTGGCTACCAACGATCCCAACAGGTATGCCAAAAGAGTGCAGGGGCCTCATCCCAGCTCATCTCCTTACCTGCCAATGCACTCATTAGGGATGTAGCAAGAAATAGTTTTGCCAAAGATTTTGCAAAAAGGTTTTTTCTTGCATCAGTGCTTGCAAAAATACAGCAACATATTGCTTTCCTTGTGGATGTGCGCCGCCACCAAATGTCATTTTGAAATGCATCCGAGTTTATTGTTTGTGCCACAAGTTGCCACACATGCAAGATAGCCTACAGAATTTCACGAAGTATGAACAGTGATAGCCGTGCGACCATGGTGGCCGTTGGGGCCACATGGGACAGAACATATATTTAGAAGGCTGTATATTTATTAGTCACTCAGAACAAAATATATCAGTATCTAAAAGGCTGCTATAATGATATCTGGTTCACTTTTCATACCCTTCCACTTTAAGGTGACAGACAATGAATACGACTGAAATCGACAATATATATTGTCGATTTCTCGAGATTTTCCGCCAACTTGAGCATCGTAAGAATTTTATACCTTTTCTGCAGCTTTACTGAACGAAATAATATCAGATTTTTATTTGCAGATAGTGAGAGTGGTAGAGCAGAATTTTTTATGCATCTAGAAATTATGACCCCAGCGATTAATGCTGTTTGCTTCATGCGCCTGAAGACATGATGCAGTAATAAGTTCTTAAAAGAGGTTCATATTTTATACCAATGAAACTCCTCATGGATCTTTTTCTCAATGTGAAAAATCAGGTGTATGTTAATAAAGCGATAAACCTCAGTTCAAAATGTAAAATACGTTATGTATAAACAAAGAAAAAGGGTAAAAAGAAGGAAAGAAAAAGCTCGGATGCCCACCACATTTTCGAATGTGGCCATAAAGAACGTCTGGCTCTTCTGGACAATGACACCGGCCAGGCAGTTTCCATCAACCTTAGCCTCAGGCCATTTGTGCCAAGTGAACACTTTACTGCAACAATTAGAACTGTGAAATAAAGACCGCTATTGATAACAATGTCTATGGAAATGTTTCGCTTGTCGACGACTCATTACATGATGAAGCGGAAAGAAGTTGCCTTTAAAGTTGGAAATGACGACCTCGCACGTTTTGAGTTATTTTTCGCTGGTGGCAGTATGCTACTGTGAATGTTACGTCTGGGCACTCCATTGATGTGCACTCCACTGGTGTGCTATTCATCACATTCAGTGTTTATTCCCTTTAAATTTATGTTTATCCTAGGAAGCCAGAAGTTTTGTGGCACAAGGTTGGTGCTACAAGTTGCATGATGCCAACCAGCAACTTTCTCTTGATGTACTAGTGTTGAAAGTGTGCTGCCATTGGTAGGGAGAAGGAATATATACCTAAGGAAGATCAGCAGCAAAATATTATACTGATTGTGGGCGAGCCGACCAGTATTGTAGTTCCAGTTAGTCCATATGGTAACAGTAGCAACTAATTCAGCTCCCTCGTGGCTGCATGGGCAGCAAGAGTGCAAGCATGTTGGATGAGAATACGCTATCAAGAATAAAACATAGTACTTTTCTTGCTTCGTGCACACTGGCTACAAATTAATTACTTCTCCTGTATGTGAAATCATTCATTGACTTTGTTTTATGGATTTTGCCTAGCTTAACTGATCAGTATTAGGCACATATCTTGATCAGACATTGCACTTCGGGCTGGTGGCGGAGATAATTTACCCTTTACTTTGCAAAAATACTTCATTTTAGAAGTAAAACCCCTTATACCACTGCCACCCGTTAATAATTACAGGTTATTAACGATGTGCCACTATCGATGCTCGCGCTCCCAGCCACCCTTAGAATGAGGGCGAGTAGCTGTTCCGGTCGCAAAGAAGATGCCCTCGACTTGCGTGGCAAGCTTAGCCGGAAGTCAACTACGTTGCAATGACTGAAGTGGGTGGCCGTTTGGTGCCCAGCTTTCACCGGTTATAGCCAGAGTAATGGTCGGAATCAGAAGAAATAAACAAAAACAAACTTTATACATAGCAAGAGAAGATACAGAGGAATACACACTAAAACTTAAAATACGCAGACGAGAGGCTCACAGAAAGGCAATGCTAAGCATGCAACTAAAGAGGCATTCAATAATACAGAGGCTTCCTGCACTGAACAATACACGAGAGTCAAACAAACACCAAATTGTTCACCGGGCACTGCAGCAGACGGACGCCTGGAGAGTCACGATGTGGCCGCCATGCACTACGAGCGCCGCTCCCTCGCAAATGTGTGGGGTTTTAGAATAGCGGGTGAACCCCGGGAGCAGAGAATTAACACTTGTAAACTCACCACAATACTAGCTCAAACACTAGTTGATCCGCACAAGCGATGCGGCCTCAATAAACAGGGCATTCCGCGTCTGTCTGTTACGACGCGTTAAGGTCGACGCGCACATACACTTAACGATATCTCTTTTAGCGTCCCCTTCCCCTGCCACCGAGCCGCTCGTCATTAGTTAGGCGCGGCCGAAACGTCTGGAGAGCACGAGCATTTTCCGGCCGGGTGTGTCGCCGTCGCCGCCGAGTGATGCGAATGTGGGTGGACCCGATGCGTACAAGGCCACGCGTTCTCGTCGCGCAGAGAGGGACGTTTATGGAATGAGATTCGGCGCAGACGCCGCGCGGGCTTCATTCGCGCCGCGCTCGCTTAACAACAATGTGCGCCGATTTCGGGACACTGCCCCTCCCTTAAAGGGCCACTGTCCAGGGAAGGACCTTTTAAGCAAAGGAGCGCAGTGTTTCGATCAGATACCGGAGATAGTCTGTGCAAAATGTTACAGCGATACGCACGCCGCAGCGCAGCAAAAATACAAGTCAAAGCTCTCTCATCCTCCCCGTCGGGACACCAGCATCCTCCTTTCTCTACGAGCTGCAAGGATGACGTCGTAGTTGAAAACAACATCCATTGGTCCGTCTCGCTGTCTGAGGGTGAAGGATGGGTGTCTACCGCTCGCTGCACGCTTTTCCCTCTCTACGGCCGGATTGAATCCAGCGGCGCGTGCTCCCTCGCCCGCCTTTTTTTTTTCTCGCACGCGGTGTGCCACGCCCCACCTTCCGCCAAACACGGAGGAGGAAGGGGAATTTGTCTTGCGGACGCTAGGCGACCGAGCAGGAGAGTGAAAAACCTTTGCGAGGGAACGGGAGGAGAGAAATTGCGGTGGCTGTAACGTCGTTATTAGTTGCTCTTTTCAAAACCGTTTTGTGGCCTTGCGTTCTGGGAAGAGAGTCTCATAGTCACTGGGGAAGAAAATATTTTCGACCGGAGGATGGACAGTGGGCCTTTAAGGAATATTGTTCTACAATATTCTCGATACACACGAACATTGCGCGCACATGCATGCACTCACAAACTTCATGGGGCAATTGCACACCTAACGCACACGCATTCATATTCAACTTGATATCCCATACTCGAATAACAGTTTACGCCACACAACACAGTGACATGCCAGCTAAAAACATGACAGAATCTTCAGATACATTCAGCACGTGCCACTACTCAGAAGCACTGTGACGCACTCTTACGACGAGAGCCGAACAAACGCAACCAAAAAAGGCTACAAATACAGATCACAGCACTCTGATTCAGATTACATGCGCCATGCTGCAGTGTAAAATACAAAACATACCACCTTTTCATAGTTCCCCGTTTGTAGGTTCCAGTCCAAACCCAATTGCGTGAAACACTTTGACTGCCGGTAATTCTTAGCTCTAGGCTCTATCATCAAGGGCTCATCCTTGTTCCTAGTTCGGGCTACCCCGAATTCCTTCCAGGATGACTGCGAGTCACTCTGCAAATCACACATCCAATGAGCGCCTACAACCAGTAGCGCCGATGGATACAAGGGCATTTGCGTCTAGGCACGCAGACCCACGGAAAAACTACTGTAGTGGTACTCTTCCCTGGGCCCCGGTGCTCTTTCGTTCGAAGTCAAATATTCCAAATAGTGCACCCATGAGCAGGAGATACATTTGTGCTACCTGATCCAACGACGGTATAGGCATTCTTGACTCAATTTCAAGTGTCCTCTCTTTCTTTGGGCATCCTCGTGAGGTGTTGCCGTTACCTTATTACTTTCTCTGTGTCTTTCGCCCGATGTCTCAGCGCCTTACTTTCCTCGCATTCCCTTTTCCTTTTTATGGTCATGCAGTGAACAGGCATAGAAGTTCAATCCGGGTCGTCAGCAAATTTTCCCCCTTGATGTAGCTCAAGACGAGATTATAAATAGGGCATTCTATGCAGAGTAATGTCAGTTTCTCTTTGCAGTATGGCGTATCCACATACAAAATAACCTCTGGTAGAAGTTGAATTGATTCGTCAATTAATCTCACAGGGCTTTTCTCACCAGACAGATAACTCTCCTGGATCGAACTTCATTTCACAATAACGGCACTGCTACCCATGTCCGGCAGCACAGAGACTGTTTTGCCTCATAACGTTTCCCCCAAAACCGGCATCTGATTCATCGCAGATCCAGGCTGTGCATGCAATACGGCATTTAGCACACGGACTTTTTTCCCTTCTTCCGATGAACAGCCTTCTCTGCCTCTTCCTCTAGGCTATGCACTGCGCCGACATTCTTGCCGTTCTTGAGCTCCATAAAGCCTTCACCATCCTTTTCCTCTAAGCGACATTCCGACTTCGACAGGAGCTTCACGCATGTCGCCTGGAGAGCTTCCCTGTCGGCGTCGGGACACGACATCGCTTTATGGCCCTTTTGTCCGCACTTCCAACACACGGATGAATTGTTGGTTGAGTTTGCGGCAGTTAGGTGCATGATGACCTAGTTAGTTGCAGAGGTAGCACTTCGGGGAAAACTTTACCCCAGTTTGTACCTGTCGGAATTCGAACTTTCGAGGGTTTCAGAAATTATATTATTGCTCAAATTTCCTTCTCCTGGGCTTCCAAATACTGGTATGCGAGATACACCGTTTCTTACAATTTATGAGCTTTCCTTTCTTTTAAATAAAGTGACAGAACGCTGTGACAGCTGCTCAGGAACTGTTCTACAGTCAGGAGTTCGCTATATTCGAGTGCGCTATATTCGAGTTTTAGTTTTGACAGTTCCGTCCAACGGTCAAAGTAGTAACTCAATCGCGCCAAATATTACGATCCCATTTCACCGTCCATAGACTTCCCAGTTCTGATCTTCTCCAAAGAAACCCATCAGTAGTTATTCTAAATTTTTAAGCCTTGCTATAGCTGGTTTGATCCTCAGGAGGAAGTCTTCCGAACACGCTTAGTGCTTCACCGCTAAGTTCCGTGCTCAAGATGGTAGCCAATTCAACGTCTGTCGAATTTTTGCTATTGGCGATCAATTCAAACCGCATGAAGAACGCGTCGAGATCGTCTTTTTTTTCTTTGTATTTCGGAAGCAACTTCCTTGCGTCTATCCTTAAGTTGCTATGTCCTTCACTTGAACACTTCAGCTGAACCGTTGCTGTTACCTGAGCTTTGGAGCTGAAATTTCATAGTAAGCAATTCCTTTTCCCGCGGAAATTCCTCTTCTCCCTCCTTTCAAGCCTTCTCTCTTCCTTCCTCCGGCTTGCTTACGAGCCCTCTCCCGTTCCTTTTCTTCTCTCTCTCTTTCATCCTCGCCTTCCCTTCGAGGCTTCTCCCTTTCTTTTCTGCTGTCTCTCTTCGCAGTTTTTCGCTCTGGATAATCCATTTCTCAGTTCGGCACCGGAAAACCACAACTGGGTGCCAGCCTCAATGAGCTTTTTCAGATTCATATCTGAAGACCAAACCGTTTGGGTATAGCCTCAAGTCTGCTTAGCGAACCTCGCCTAACCGCTGCGTAGCAGTACCCCCCCTCCCCCCCCCCCCCATCTCGATATCGCTCTGATGCTACACAGTTTGCGACCTGTTCGTAAATTCAACTCGTTTTCTAATATCTGAGCTTGAGTGCACCAATCGCACTGTCGCGGAGAAGGACGTTTCTGGAATTTGGTGGAACATCCGATGCAGACGCCGCTCGGGCTTTCTCCGTGCCGCGCTGACTTAACAACAATATGCGCCGATTTTGTAACAACCACGCTAAAAGAGCAATAAAACTCTGTTTAGTGGCCAAACTAACCGAAGAAAACTCATTAGTGCATTCAGAGGCAGCAGACGGCGATGACAATATCCGCCAGGGCATGACGCAAACAAGATTGTTTTGAAAAGTGCCACATGGCTGTCATTATTGGAAAAAGTAGCATGCCAAAACAATTTTTTATACTGTATAAGTCTTAGGACAGCCGCAATAGCTATTAAAAGCTAAAGGTCACTTCCTTTGATATGTCCACACTTTGGAACTTGTTGCCAAGATCAAATATAAAAGGACGTGTGTGTCACTCATGAAACCGGACGAGTACCGAAGTTCGTAATTAGCAAATAACCAAACGTACATCATAGCTGCTTCATTTAGAGTTCCAACAACAGACCTCACTTGAAACCTTGCGGCAGCATCTCATTACTGTTCCACTTCCTAGTATAGAAGAACAAAACAGGTCATCCCTAAAGCAGCCAAGTGCTTTTAGTCCCCGCGCATTAATTTCGCTGTGGCCTTGCGAAATGCCCAAATCATTCTTACTTCATGCATGGCGGAAGCTGTCTGCACGCAGTAGAGGCGCTCACAAAAGTAATGTATCAGCTTTTGGGCTTGTGAAGCACAGCTGCGGATATTGTTTTATTTTAAATACAGGTATTTTCTTAACCGGACGGCTTTTGTATTACAGTCGTACCTTAGTGAGGATCTCGCCGAAATACAAGGCTTGCGTTCTCTCATAACTGGTAATAAGTCTCATTTCGGAGCCAATTTGCATGTAAGCGGTATGTCACACAACCCTTTGTCTGAGTAACGAAGGGCTTAGTGGCACGGCGCAAGCGATTTAATTAATGCACCAATTGCATTTAGCTCATCCGAGGCAAGAAAAGAGGACAAGCCTCGTGCGGTCTTTGAAGAAGACTCGAAGCACAAGAGTACGCACGCACACCCACGCACTAGGCACTCAACAACACTTGTGCTAAGGCCTGCCTCTGCGGGCGCTACCCCTGCTAGCGGTGAATGGGGGCGCCGTCGGAAGCTTGTAATAGAAAGCCGACGGCCTCTTCTCTCTCTCCATCAGCGGTTTCCCGCTCGCGTCGCAGTTGTGCATTGGGATGAGTAATACGCAGCCGGGCACAGAATGGTCGGAGGTCTGTGTGACGTCAAGGGAGCGCGCCACATGGCCCAGGTATGAGGCGCTGACAGCTCAGGCTTCGTATTTAAAATATTATGAGGTTGGGTGAATAGACAATATCAAACTCAAGGCAACAAGAAAGGCCACTGTGTTCGTCCTTTTCTATTCGCCGTGCCTCTTACTTTTATACATTATCACCAGCAAGCCAAAGCCAAAACTTTGTCCCCTGAACAGATTACATTACTAATTTCTGTGATTATCCAAGTGAACATTAAAAAAAAGACAAAGTACCATCCCCAACGCTTTCCTTGGCCTCGCCGACTGTTGGCTTCTTTCCTGCATGTATTATAACGAGCACTCTCATTTCCCCTTAATTGATCTGCCTATATATACATATATATATATATATATATATATATATATATATATATATATATATATATATATATATATATATACCAGTCTCCCAGCTAACTTGAACCAAGGTATACAAAATAATACATTTGAGGTAGGAAGTGACACAAATTGCATTCATTCAACTGGCAGCCTCCTAGCGCACTACAGGCAATTTTTTGCTTTGCGATGACTGAATCAGCTAACTATGTTAATTTTCCAATTTAATAAATATCGACTTTAGACCAAACATGTGAATTGGAAACTTGTAGAGCACCTTCAGAAACCCCCATTCGATTAATTGCGATAAAAATGTCTCACGTGTATCTTTTTTTTTCGGGCTCAAAAGAAAGCCCGCGAAATACAAATAATACCACGTGACTAGCGCACTTGCGCGCCGCGATTGTAGTGCTCTCAGTCGTGGTTTGAGCGAACAAAATTAGCTGCCCAATTCTGCCGCTATCGGTCCCAATCTGTATCCATGTGGGCAGCCCAAATAGGGCTGCCCGCATTCAGCCCAGGTAGACGAATGTGGGCAGCACACCAGAATCATTAATGGGTCCCACATTTGTGCAGGCAATGCCATCCCATTGATCAAGGTTTTAATTTTTAAGTCGATTAATCCCTCCAATACCTGAATTATACAGGCGCGGGATTTGCGAAAGCCAGTCCGTTTTGGGCTGGCCCACGTGCTGCCCTGATGGGTTGAATCTGGCATTTTCGGGGCCGCCCAAATTCCATTAATCAATTGTGAAACATTATGCGCTATTTTTTTCCTTGTATGCAACACTCAGTAACATGAGAGAAATTTATTCCCAACACTACACTAATGTGGGCTGGTCCACATCAACCCCAACACGTTGGTCTGAATATTTATTTCGGTGGTGCGTGTAGAATATTAATACCGCAGGAAACATTTGGAGGTCGTTCAGTGCATACACGTAAAGCGGAACAGTTACTGTTGCATATTTTATGTCGACACTGCATAAATAACGTAGTTGTTAGAGAAAAAATAAATAGTCTTTATTCATTGCATAGGTATGCTTAGGACAGTTATGTGAAACCTCCAGAAGAGGCAATTAGTAGCCGGTATAACATGATTTACATAAATAAAATGGTGCCTTAAAGATAGGGTGGAGACGTTTCAGAGCGGTAAGCCCGCCTACGGCCAATTTGGGGCCCACTGCTGCATTTCATGGGCCGCCCTTATTGGGCTGATCTTGATTTTACCCCATGGACTACGAATATATATTGCAATTTCCCGCAAGTACCCCAAGAAATACCCGTGTGGGCAGCGTGGCGGTATGGTCGCTTTTCAGCCCGGCCGCAAACCATGCGGGACCTATTCGGTTTTTGCGTGGGCAGCCCCAATCGGACTAGCCCGTCATCTATTTGCTTTAGGCCCACATTTGCATCGCATCTGTCCTAAATTGCCCCGCAAGAGACCGATGCGGGCAGAAGTGGGAAGGAGCAATTGCCTGCCTCGCTACGGCCCACGCGGAAATTATCTAGGTTTTTGGTGGGCAACCCTATTTGGGGCAGCCCAGGAATTTTCTGCATGAATTCCAGATTTTCGTCTGACTTTCCCTCAAGTACCCCTCAAGGGTCCCATGTAGGGAATGTGCGGGCATACCCGTATTTAGCCCCGCCGCGGCCCATGCAGGACCTATTCGGCTTTTGAGTGGGCAGCCCCAATTAGATCAGCCCATGCGTTTCCTACACAAAGCCCAAATTTCATTTGCATCGGCCCTAAAATTTCCCAAGCGGGACCCTTGAGGGCCAGATGTGGGAATATGTACTCAGTTAGCCCTTTCCACGCCTATATAATGCCCAAATGGAAAAAACATGGGCAAGCCCAATTTGGGCTCGCCCGCTTGATCCCTAAAGCGGGCCCTCGTGGGTGTTATTGTGTATTCCCAAGCCCAACTTGCCCATACGGGCCCCCGGTGGGCCATGTAATGTGTGCTACTTGGGTATATATATATATGTGTGTGTGTGTGTGTGTGTTCGATGACCGTACCTTACGACTGTATGAAGCTATATGTAATAGAGGCACAAGGAGGAGACTATAGTGATTACGATATAGTAAAACGAACGCACGCAACAATAATCAGCACATTGAGCTGGCTAACAGGAATCGTAACGCTGCCGCGTGAAACCCTCAAATGGAGGTCGTAGAATAGCCCTAATTTTTCCTGAAATAACGTAAAATTAGCAAAATTATTTCATGCTTCTATTTTTTGCAGGCTTTAAACACTGACGGCAGAATTATCATGTTCATGCGAAGTCACGATGAAATGTATGATGACAACTGGGTCTGCTGGTATTACTTTCGAACATTCACACGGCAGGCTACTAGGTATATGTTCAGCGAAGGATACATGAGGCGGGACACCGAAATATGGTAAGCAGACTATATGCTAGATGAGTTAACGTGCGATACACGTTAAAGTAATGGGAATATATTCTGAAGGATCAGCATATCCCAGTAATAAAAGTAGGTACAAATCAGCTCTATTTTCAGTTGTCAGGAGTAACGCTGGTGTTCAGAGACCGAGCGAAGATAAGTTTCAAGGCGAAATATAATAAGACGTTCTTTCAAGCGCCGCAGGAGGATTGATGCCAAGTGTCGATGACGTATATAAATTGAGATGCCCAATGTTCGATGAAAATTCCTCACATGGTCAGGTTCACTGACTAAATGCTGTTTTCTTCTGTTTCTCGAGTAAAAAATGATCGGAAATAGAAATTGTGTCCGAGAGCTCGGAAACTTTGACTTGTGTGCCTTCTTGTTTCCTCAAAGATAGGCAGTACGAAACCTTTTGTAGCACGGCAGAAAATTGGAAATTGTTTATAACCTGTGCTTTCCATACATAAGTAAATAGCCGAAGCCACGTCTACAGAGAAAAGCTTAGAGGTAGTGTATCTTTTTCATTTTTTTACATTGGGAGCTATTATTCCAACGTGAAGATAATTTTGCCGCGAACTATTCAAATCTGTGTTTATTCTTTTTCTGCAGCCGCTGGCATGCGGCATTATCACTGTGAATCGCGCGAATCGATTCTATATTCTTTGTTTATTTACGTTCGTTTTCCCGAGACGACTCTTTATCATTTTCTTTTTTGCGACAGATGCGACGAGTTGTATCTCCAAGATTCCACCTACTCTTTTATGTTTACCCTCCAATGTTCCAGGTTATACTAGTCCCCGTTTACAGCTTTATCTAGACCTTCCTTCGGTGCCTTTAAATCGAGAGTTGACGGGAGCGAAAGGCATTCTCAGTTCGACGCCCACAAAGCGCGTTTGTTGCTTTTGCCGCCTCCGAGTTTAGTTCTTTTGCGGGAGCAGGTCAGCCCAATAAAGAGTTGATTTCAGGGCGATTACGCCTAACTTCTTTTTTGGTGTTTACGGCCATGTCGCCACCACGCGACAATATGTTGACAAGTGTAAGAACAAGCATATGTTACCGGTAGGGTCATAGATAAACGTACTTATTAAAGAGCGGACACTCGAGCCGTGTCGCTGCCGAGCAAGTAAGGGTCTAACCACCAGGCGCTGTAATGGTGTGTGCTTCCACTTACCTCAAAGATAGACAGCTCATCATACGTCCACCGATTTGCATCCAATCGTCCCATCTCTATATAGACGTTGGTGTTGCGCCGGTCATGTGCGGCCGGTGTTGCCCACCTCAACGTGCTTTATAACGCGTCGCCTCGTTTTTTCGGTAAGTTGTTTTCTCTTGCTCGTGAAGTTAATTTTAGTGTTTCTTGAGTTAAGAACATGTTAGCGGGTTGTTTATTATGCTGTGTGAACGTATTTTGCGCATGTAACATAAAATATGAGCCATGAAGGAGACTAAGCATGCATCCATCCGTTTGTTCTTGCGCTCTGCTACGGAATAGCATATGCATTGATTCCAAAGCATAATTTTCGAAAAGTCATTTGCAAACATTCCCTTTAAAACACAATTTGTTATCTCCGGCTCACCCATATCGCAACATAATCGTTTTATTTGGTGGTGCTCGAGTAGTTTAATACGCATTTGAAGTCCTTTCGTGAAGGCTGTTCACCCCACTGTATACGAAATGTGCATGCGGTTAGGCCGGTTCGCAGGCGCCTGTTTTACTTTACCCCGAATTGCTTGCAATTTCAAAATTATTCTTGTCCAGTAGGCTCCAGGTAATACTGACGCGAACTATTATATTCTTTATTATCTGCGGCGAAGATCCGCTGACATATGGCATTATCACTTTGCTTGTAACGCACAGAATGATCTAAGCAATGCCGCGAGTAAATTTTGTTCTGTTTGTGCATGCTAATGCCACCCAGAATGGCTTTATAATTTTACCCGTCGCGCTAGATGCCCAAGAAATACATCGAATGATTGCAGTCACTCGCCTCTGTTTTTACAATGTTTCATGTTGTTGAAGGCTTCCAGCTTCCAGACCCCGGCTTTGCCGTCATTTCATTCATGCTGCTGTTTGTAATATGATGAGTTTCATAATGTGATCCAGTGTTCCTTTGTAAAGGCCCACTGTTCGCCCTCCGGTCGAAAATATTTTCTTCCCGGTGACTGTGAGACTTCGGCCCCAGAACGCAAGGCCGCAAAATGGTTTTGAGAAGAGTAATTAATAACGCAGTTACAGCCACCGCAATCACCCGATTTTGTCGTGTTTCTCTCCTTCCGGCCCCGCCGGGGTGGTGCAGTGGTTACGGCGCTCGACTACTGTGCCCAAGGACGCGGGATCGAATCCTGGCCTCGGCAGCCGCTTTTCGATGGAGGCGAAAGGCAAGGCGCCCGTGTGCTGGGCGATGTCAGTGCACGTTAAAGAACCCCAAGTGGTCGAAATTTCCGGTGTCCTCCACTACGGCGTCTCTCATAGCCTGAGTCGCTTTGGGACGTTAAACCCCGCAAACCAAACGAAACCAATCTCTCCTCCAGTTCCCTCGCAAGGGTTTTTCACTCTCCAGGTTGGTCGTCTAGCCTTCGCAAGCCAAATTCCCCTCCTTTCTCGGCGTTTGGCGGGAGGTGGGGCGTGGTACACTGCGTGCGCGAAAAAAAAAAGAGAAAAAAAAAAAAAACGGCCGAAGGAGCGCGCGTCGCTGTATTCAATTTATGTTTGCTACACGTAAACTCGGCTTTTTAAGACGCAAGCTAAAACAGGCACCTTCTGACCTAAAACTAGAAGCCTACAAAGCATTTATCTTGTCCAAACTCGAGTATGCTTCAGTGCTTTGGGATCCCTTCTACGTAATAAACAAACAAAAGCTGGAAATGGTCCAAAGGCGTGCAGTTCGTTTCATATTTATTAAATATAGAGCTACTGATTCTATATCAAAGGTTCTATCAGATAATAACATCACAATACTGGAAACTAGGTGGAAAATTGCGCGACCTAAATTTTTATTTGCAATTAACAAAACGTATCTGAACATCAGCTCACAAAATTATATTCAGCCATTTTTATTGCGCTCATCAAGACACGGACATGACAATAATTTGCTCCCTTATACCGCACGCATCAATTTGTTTAAATACTCCTTTTTTCCACGAACAATAATAGAGGTGAACAATCTGCCTGCAGCCGTTCTCTCTTTGGAACGTTTTGAGTGTGGTGCAACAAGCGCATTACAGTGATGATGGTTTTTACTTTTCTGCTGTTTTTACCCTTATTTACATGTCCTATTGTTGTGTACTGTTATATTTTGTGCTCGTGTACGGCATTCATTTACTGGTCTGGATTTGCTGCTGTGTGATCCCTTTTATTTTTTCTTCTGTTAAATCAAGCGTCCGTTTCAAGAATATTTTTTTCTTGCAAGGCTGACCTGCATTGTTTCTGTATATTCCCACCTGCTTGGTCTTCCAAGACTGCTATATTTTCAAATAAATAAATACTCTATCTGCTTTCCACACTTACCAAAATGGCTACCGAGAGCATAATTTATTGGAACTGTCGGGGACTCCTAAAAATCTGGATGACGCATATGAAATTTTCGCCGAACACCAACCATAGTTTGTCTGCAAGAAACGCATTTAAAACCGAGACACAAGCTTTCTCAAGTAGTATCGTGTATTCAGGCAGTACTCAACTCTCTGGTAGCGTTGCCATTGTAACTCAAAAGTCAATCGCTTGTCGAAACATCTCGCTTAACACGGAATTGGAGGCAGTGGCAATATAAGCCTTAGTATTCGGTAAAATAACAACACTATGTTCGCTGTATATTCCACCAGATTATAGTTTATGCAGCAAAAATTTTGAAAAGCCGATTGATCAATTTCCAGAACAATGGCTGCTGGTAGGAGCCCGTTATGGGGATGTACAAGAACGAACTTCTAAAGTGCACTAATTGAAAAGGTCTTGTTGTCCTCAGGATCAATGTTTCCTCAACTCAAAGAGCCAACATTGAGCTCAGCTCATAATACGTACACAGCCATTGATTTAACTATTGGCTCCCCGATGCTCTTGGCCGCTAGAGTGGGTTGATATTGACAATCTATATGGAAGCGACCATTTTCTCATCTCTGAAAAGTACGCGGGCAATAAAAATGTAAATCTGTCTAGTCCCAGGAAGTTTAAAGAATATGCGGCCAACTGGGAGATGTTGAAAAGACACTCAGCTCTGCCCTTTTCATCAGTTACTGCCTTAGGCATTGATGAATCGCAACTCTTGATCATGCTGCACATTATAGATACTGCAGAAAAATACATTTCACAAACATCATGTAAGTCACGAAACAAACGAAGACTCTGGTGGAATGTAGAACATGACTGCCCGTGAAACACACATCAGGGCATGGTCGAAGTTACGCCGATACCCCACAGCTGAAAACCTAATAGGATTTAAGCGCGCAAAGGCAAATGGCAGGCGTGTTAGACACATCTCCAAGCGAGAAAGCTGGTCATCATTCCTTTCGTCATTGAACTCTTATTCTGATGCACACAAAGTTCACAACTGGATAAGAGCATTCAATGGATATAGCACTCTCCCAACACCCCTTGTCAGCACCAGTGTCGACTCTCTTGAGCATCAAGCAGACACATAGGGAAACACATTGAATACATATTCAGCTCAGCGCACTATACAGATTCCATTTTGTGGCACAAGGTAACTGAGGAGAGGAAACCTATACATGATAAAAGAACATGCTCAAGAGGGCACAATAGTCCTTTCCCTCTGCAGGAGCTGAAGGTTGCACTAGGCACACATGGGAACACAGCACCAGGTCCTGGCAGGATTCCATATAGAATGCTCAGACACCTACATGTCTACACGCTTGAAAGCCTACTCCGCATGTATATTAAAATATGGGCCACAGGACGCTTTCCTGGAGCATGGAATGAAGCGATTGTTATCCCAATATTAATACCCTGAAAAGAACCCTCTCTCGCTTTTAGCCATGGGCCTGTTGCTCTAACCAGCTGTCTATACAAGGTTTTTGAAAAAATGGTAAACCGTTGCCTTTTTCTTTTTCTTCAATAAAATGGTCTTCTTCATCAAAACCTAGCTGGTTTTAGAGTTAGGCGATCAACAGCTGATCAGATCATTGCATTTCAGTCTTATGCAAGGTATGCTTTTGTACATAAACAACATTGTTTATCTGTCTTTTTCGATGTTGAAAAAGCATATAATACCACTTGGCACTGTGATATCATCCGTGACCTTGGTATCACAGAGAACATGTTGAATACAATATGAAGTTACTTGTCTGAACGGACCTCCAAAGTTCGTGTTGGCAATGCATACTCAAAGCAATACATACAGGAAAATGGTGTCCCTCAAGGTGGTGTTCTCTGCTGCACACTTTTCGTAGTCAAAATGAACTCTCTAAAAAGCGTGCTGCCAAAAACCATTTCTTGTTCTGTATATGTTGATAACATCCAGATAAGCTTCAAATCTTTTAACTTGGCCATATGTGAACGATAAATTCAGCTAGGTGTTAACAAATTGTCTAGGTGGGCTATGACATTGGGTTTATATTTAACTCAAAAAGAGTATTTTTGTACTTTTTTTAAGCAGCGTGGCAACAGACCTGACCCCAACATTACACTGAATGGTGAGAGCCTTGCCTTTAAAAAAAGAACATCAATTTCTTGGAGTAGTTGTTGACGAAAAACTTCCCTTCATTGCCCACATAAAACAGTTGCGACTGAAGTGTCTCAAAGCAATGAATCTGCTAAAAATTGTGTCTCACCAGTCTTTTAGCACAGATCGTGATTGCCATCTGAGCCTTCTGAATAGCGTAGTTCTATCACGCATTGTCTATGGGTCAGCAGCATCCTCTGGACTAAAATTGCCCGATCCCATGCACCACCTCGGCCTTAGCCTCACCACGTGTGCTTTTCAAACTAGCCCAAATGCTAGCCTCTGTGTCGAGGCGAACCGGTGGTCACTGCAACGAAGAAGAGTATTTACTAGTGTAACTTATGCTATGAAGTCACAATGCCAACTGGATCATCTATGTCGCCGGACCCTGCTTGACACAACACGCATAGAACTCTTCTCATAAAACCATCACTAACGCCACCATACCCAACAAGAGTTGCCACGCATATTTAACATCTGGACGTTCCGGTTACCAGTCTTTATACAACCCCATGAAAGACTTAATCCCTCCTTGCGAAATACAAGCTGTTAATTGTGATCTATGGATCCTTGGAGTCGGGAAACATGCATCCCCTATTGCCATACAGCAGCACTTTACGTCAATTCAGGCAATGTACACATGCAGCGAGTATTTTCCTGTTGCTTCAAAGTCTACTCACGTTTCTCGTGAAGCACATATGAACCACAGTTTTCGCAGTCAAACACTGAACATACGCACACGTATGTTTACCGCTGATTGCCACGGTATCCTGTTAGCTTTGAGACACATTCTAGAAAAGAAAATATAAACATCGGTCATCTACAAAGACTCTTTCAGTGTTTTGACGTGTCTATTTTTTTTTGGAAATTGCGTAATGAAAACCCAGTCCTGAATTCTGTTTATAACACACTTATGTCTGCCCATAAACTAGAACTTAAAATTACACTGTGTTGGGTGCCAGGCCACCGTTGTATAACAGGTAACGAGGGAGCTGATAGGCTTGCTGTATCAGCTGCCCTCCGAAAGACTACAGACGTTGACGAGATAACATATCAGGACCTCAAGCCACACATCCAAAACATGATCCGACAACAATGGCAAGGGAGTGGGATACAGCAACTATAAACCTATAGGTCCTCTAAACCACCGTTTTTAGATTATACACTGCGAAAAAGCTTATAGCCTCTGTACACCACTGTTTTTAGGCACATCATTAAACATCACACCTCGTATATTGTATTGACTTCAGTTGATACTTTACCTTGTGTTTGGCGCTCTTTTGCCTAAGATGACCTTGCGCCATAAAAATCACTCCTCGTACTACGCCATTTTCGACAGATAATCCTGCAGATACAGACGAATGACATTGGATTCATCAGTATTGCGTGCGTAAATAACCCCATTTTTAGTCCAGATGTACTTCCAGTCAAGTTCCTTTTTCTTTGCGACTGTAGCTCCGAGAACTTTTTTTTTTTTTGGTGTTAGGTGTTCATTAGGTGTTAGGTGTTAGGTGTTCATTGACATAGATCCTACGTAGTCAGCCGCATCTTTTTAGATTTCTGCAGCACACTATTACGCTTGGGTTTGGACTTGAATTGAACAACAATATTAGATTTCCCGGAGTTTCGAGTAGTAACGCGGCAGCAAGCCTCAACATCCAAGTCTGTAATTGGCACTTTCACTGCAACCAGGTCTTGACAAAATCTCACTCACATTTTCATCCTCATGAATGCTTGAATTTCGAGGTTGTAGTTTCAGGAATATTGTTCACATTGAACAAATTGTAACTCAAGTTCTCGAGACTTCCTTCCTAACGAAGCGCATCGGGAGCTTAGCTCGATGGTTAGCTTAGAGTTTTTTTCTATTTCCTGCTAAAACGTTTTTTCTCTAAATCCGCGATATCCTTCTGGGTGTACTCAATGCTGCTAGTTAGTTCCATCTGCTCTTTTTTCACCTCGCGTACTTCGTTCCGCAGGCCCGTTCAGCGGATTCAACAAATGTTTTCGATTCTCTTTGAAATTCCTTTTCGTCTTGAACCAATATTTTTGGTTCATGGCCCCTTTTCCCAAGCTTTTCAACGCAGAAGAACCGAGAACCAGGCCGGGGGAAATCTTGTACCCATTGGAAATCGGTGGGTACTCGGCAGCACTGGGGATCGAACCCCGTACCTTCCGAATCCGAGGCGGAAGCTCTACCACCAGTTAGTTTGGGGAACTACAACATTCACTAACCTTGAACGTATTCATTTAATGCAAAAAAGATATCTCCGAAATATATATAATTTACCGTTCCGACATCCAAGTGCAGCTCTCTTTTGTCATTCCAGAGATATTAAAGCACATAATCGTTTTAAATATCGCCTCAGTGTTACTTTTAAAACAGAAATCAGGAATAATGTAACAAATCTTAAGAATTTAGCAGAACTAAGGAAAAAAGAATCAGTCTATCCAGCAAGACGTGGCGAAGAAAGGACAGTGCCAACACCTCGACTAAATCTTGGTAGGGAATGCCTTCAGCACACTCTTCCATTGCTTTTAAATAGGTATATCCACATTAACCTCGATTTGTTTTCTTTTCCACGTCGTGAACTACATAATTTGTTTTTGAATAACATGGTTTAAGTTTCATTATGTACACATATTGCTGTTTCGTGTATTCTCTGGTGTTTCCTTGATGTGCTTGTTTTTAAAACTATATAAACTCTTGTGTTGCCTCCCTGCCAATAATTAGCATTTTAGACTCGTCAAGCTGCCCAAGGGCAGCTTTTTTTCTACGATTCCTCCATCTGTAGTGTTAGATGGGAAATGTATAAACTTTGACTTTGACTTCGCGAGCTTGTTACAGAATTCCTCTTTTAGTTTTGCAATATCCTTAGTCATCCTAGCAAATACACAATTATTAGCACAGTTGTACCTGGCAGAAGCGATGACAAAGGAAAGGTTAAGAAAACTTTACGTACACCGACCGTAACGTAACCTGCGGAACGAAGCAGGGGAGCGCGTTAGGCGTGTCTCGGAAGCTGTCGTCGCTGCTGCTAAGTGACCGGGCTGCACAGTGAATGCTTCTTTTATAGACAACGGCGCTTCCGCAGGAACCAGACTATCTGGTGGGTCGCTGACAAATTGTCTCCTGGCGCCGGTTTATGTCGTTGCTTCGATGATATTGTTGACCTTGCCTCGCCGCGCGCGAACACACAATTTTTAAGGCATTCAGTGTCAAAGGATGGCATCCTTCCTGATCCATCTAAACTCCGCGCTTTAGCTGTGTTCTCGAAGCGAAAATCTATCAAGAAACTTCGAAGCTTTATAGGCTTGCGTTCCTATTTTGAGCGTTTCGTTCGGAATTTTGCGACCATCATTGCTCCTCTGACGCGATTTCTCGGCGCTCACAACAATCTTTTTGCCTGGTGCCAAATAGCGATATTGCCTTTACAAACTTGCACGCAATACTTACCTCCCCCCCCCCCCCCGTATTGCGCCATTTTGACCCGGATGCTGAAAACCCGGCATTGATGAATACGTTGTGGTGTACGCAAGTTGAATGTCGACCAAAGCCTAGACCAAGTACTCGGAGAAAGAAAAGGAATGCTTGGTCACTGTTTGGGTGCTTCAGAAATTTCGGCCATACTTTTACGGCCGAAATTTACGAATCACCACGCTTTCTGTTTCTTCTCTTTCCAGAAAGACTTCATATGACATCTCGCACACTGGTCGCTTAGACTACGAGAGTATGATATCCGCATCATCCATCATACACGGCGCAAGCACTCAGACGCCGAAGCTTTATCTCGCTCGCCGATGCCGCCTAATACTCCGTTACCCCCTCCCACCCGCTCCGCCTTGTCTTTCTTGCCCATCGACGACATGTCATCGGAACAGCGCAAGGACCTATGGCTAGCATCACTCATCAATCTTCTCACGTACTCGTCATTTTCATCTGCCCCTCATGCCCTTCGTCGTCAAGCGCAACATTTCGCCCCTCGTGACCGTCTCCTCTGACGAAGCAACTATATTCCAGATGCCTGCAAGGGGCTGCTCGTCGTATCTCGCCCACTCCGTATCTGTGCATTTTACCATAACGGTCCCCAGTGTGGCGATGTGGGTGTGTTTAAGACTTATGAACGATTGAGACAGCGCTTTTACTGGCCTGGTACGTATACCTTTGTCAGTGGGATGCCGCTCGTGCATTGACTGCCAGCGTCGCAAGCCTCCTTTCCCCATCCGCCGGGTCCATTATAGCTTCTGCCATGCCCAGACCGACCATTTGATTTTGTCGCCATAGATTTATATGGACCCCTTCCGTACACACCCGCAGGGAATGGTTGGATCGCCGTTGCCATCAATCTCCTTATGCTACGCGGGAACAGCAGTACTTCTGGATGCCACCATACCCACTGTATCCTTTCTTCTTCACCACATCATTCTGCGGCACGGGGCGCCCCATGAACTTCTAAATGATGGAAGCAAATCTTTCCTATGTGAGTTTCTTAAAGCGCCCTACAAGAATTTGGAACCATCCACCGAACAGCAAGCGCCCACCACCCTCAAACTAACGGACTCACAGAGGGCTTCAATGGCATACTGGATGACATGTTGTCCGGGTAAACCGCCTCCGATCACTCCAACTGGGACAAGATCTCGCATTTGTAACATACGCCTACAACATCGCCTTTCAAGCAACTACAAGATTCGAACAATTTTTTCTGTTGTATGACTGTAAACCTTCCTCTGCCTTCGAAATCATCCTCCCCTACCGTCCTGACATCTCAGAGTATACCTCATTTTCAGCAGCTGGCAGCCACGCTTAAGAATGCCGCCAGAATGCCGCCAGAATGCCGCAAGAACAAGCCCAGAAGAACGCGCACAGAAACAGCAACAAATCTGCCCACAAGTTCTATCCTGTAACTTGCATATGACTCTGGGTGCCTTCGGCACACCGGGCCTGTCCAGCAACTTTATTGCCAAGTACCACGGACTGTATCTTGCGCTACAACAAACAGATTTCTCCTGTCAATCACCTAGTTGAACCGCTAACCGCTTAAATTGATCTTCGGCGCCGTGAATGTGAGATCATTCCCGGCGACAGTTTGAAGCCCTGCTATGATCCCGCTATCTTTTCGTCTTCTTGAGTCGGCAGGATGGCTCTTTTTTCTGTAGGCAGCAAGATTGTAAAGAAGTAGTTAAGATTATGCGGAAAGATGGCTGAGGGCGAGAAATAAGTGCTTTTGGCAGACTACCGTCTATAATCTAAGCCACTACGGCTCCGTTTTTTTCCGCTATCAGTGCCTGAAACCCCTCTTAACAACTTAACAATCCTGTTTAAAAAATATTACAGTAATAATAAATTGGTATAATATATTATAAACATGTTCACGGACAACAGGGCACGACGTAACTAAACGACAGGGCAAAGCTGTACGAGCAGGCAGAGTTCCGCACACAGCACGCGAGCCGACTTCAGCGTCCTTTTCTTCCAGGTGCCACCTAAGAACATAAAAAAAAAACAGGTGGCATTACTCCCCTTCCTAAAATAAATAAAAGCAGAGAATGCGTTAGAGCGATGGGCGATGCAAGCGAAAACAAAAGAATCAGCTCAGCAACAGAATAGATAACGGAGGCGGGGTAAGGTGCCCTATGCGACGACAAAGCAAGCGTTTAGCACACTGCACATTACCGCATGAAATGCGGCTTCATGCCGACAACGTGCACGAACTTGGAGCGGGGTTGCAACGCGAGGCCTGCACAGTATCCGCTTGAAGGACTTCGTATCTCACTTTCGTGACACGCGCAGAACGTCGTAAGGTCCAAACTAACGCGACATCAGTTTTTCAGATTGGCCGAGCCGGCGCACCGTTGTCCATATCCAAACTTGCTCTCCTGGTTGGTATGTGACTTGTCGATGGCGGAGGCTGTAGCGTCGAGCATCCGCGCCGCGCTGTTGCATAATGTGAATGCGCGCAAGTTGACGTATTTCCTCTGTGCGCTGAGCAAACTGCTCGGGGTCTGGCATGAGCGGATGATCATCAATGCAGCACGGAAGCATGGCATCCAACATGGTCTGAACGTAGCACGTCCGTAGAGCAGGCGAAATGGTGTAAAACGCGTCTCCCGAATTTCAGTTTTGTAGGCATATGTGCTGGACGGGATAATCTCGTCCCAGGTTTTGTGCTGCGAGTCTATGTACATTGCGATCATGTCGGCGATCATTTTACTGAGTCTCTCCGTGATGCAATTCATTAGTGGGTGATAGGCAGTGGTTTTGCGATGGCTCGTGTGACTCAGCTCAAGTACGTTGTGCATACGTTGTGCCGTAAACGCCATGCCTCAATCGGTGATGACTTGAGACTTTCCGCCATGGCGCATCATGATTTGCTGCATAAAAACTGAGCGATCTCAGATGACATGCCATGCTGCACCGCACTGCTTTCCGCATACCATGTGAAATAGCCGGTCGCGACTATAATCCATTTTTTTACAGGCCGAAGTCAGCAGAAATGGGCCAATAAGGTCAATGCCGATTTGGTCAAACGGCGTCCGGGAGGCAGAATAGGTTTGAGCAAACCCGAAGGTTTGAGAGGCGGCGCCTTTTGACGTTGGTACTCATGGTAGCCTCTGCTGTAGCCATGAACGGCGTCAGCAAGTTTAGGCCAGTAATAGGCTTGGCGAACTCGGGCGAATGTGAGTGCAAAGTCCAAGTGACCAGAGGTGGGCTCATTATGGCAAGCAAAAAGGATATCGATGCGGAGGTCGGCAGGCACTACGAGGAGGTACGCTCGGTCAACAGTGCTGGTGTTTTGCTTGAGTGGAACGCCATTCAAGGAGACGCAAAACAGACAGGGTCGGAGCAAATTGGCGAGAAATGTCTGCCGCGTGACCCTCCAAGTGGTCAGTGATAGGTCGAAGGTCTGGGTCAGCTCACTGTCGGGTCATTAAGTCTGAGGCACTCACGAGTCCAAGAAGCCGCTCTCGTCGTCCGCGCTCTCATCGACGAAGCCGATGGATGTGTGCGACAGCGCGTCAGTATCTTCGTGCTTCTGGCCAGATTTATACACAATGGTGTACTGAAATTCTTGGAGGCGAAGGCTCCACCGTGCTAGGCGTCCCGATGGGATGCGCTCAAAGGATGATGGTCGACAACCACTTTAAACGGGTGGTAAGGCTTAAATTTCATAGTTGCCTACATAACGGCAAGGTATTTCTTTTCAGTAATAGAATTGTTTGTGTCAGCGCGGGCGAGCGTGCGGCTGGCATACGCAATTACCTTTTCGGCACCAGCTTGGTATTGAACGAGTACAGCGCCGAGGCCGATATTGCTGGCGTCGGTGCGAACTTTCGTGTCAGCGTCTTCATGAAAGTGCGCAAGAACAGGCGTTGTTTGCAGTCGTCTGCGCAGCTCCGCAAAAGCCTCTTGTTGCTCGGTGCCCAACAAGAACTGTGTATCACCACACGTGAGGCGAGTCAGGGGGCGGCAGCCTTAGAAAAATCGACGATGAAGCGGTGGTAGTAGGCGCAGAGTCCAGGAAGCGTTTCAAACTCATTTTGGTGGCAGGAACGGGAAATTTAGTGCCAGCAACAGTCTTGTCGGGGTCTACCCTCACGCCAGCGGCGCTCATGACATGACTGAGAAACTTCAACTCTCGGTAGTCAAAGTGGCATTTCTCTGGTTTGGGTGTTAGATCAGTTGACGGAAGGGCGTCTAACACTGTCCACAGCCGTTTAAGGTGTTCTGCAAAGGTTTCAAAGAGCATGACGACGTCATCGAGGTAAAATAAACAAATTTGCCATTTCAGGCCAGCTAGAACTGAGTCCATCATGCGCTGAAAAAAAGGCCGGCGCTGAATATAAAACGAAAGGTAGCATTTTAAACTAATACAGGCCGTCTGGGGTGACAAAAGCTGTTTTTTCGCGGTCTCGCTTATAGGTATCAATTTGCCAGTACCCTCTCTTCAATTCGATTGAAAAGTACTGGGCGCGACGTAGTCTGTCGAGCGAGTCGTCGATACGGGGCAGCGGGTAGAGGTCTTTTATGTTGTGGCTTTCAATTTTCTGTAATCAACACAGAAGCGAAGGGTCCCGTCATTTTTCTTTATGAACACAACCAGGGACGACCCCGAGCAGTTGAAGAGTTGAATGACACCATCACAAAGCATTTCTTGAACCTGTGTTTCAATCGCTTCACGTTCCGTCTGAAGAAACTGCCATGCGCAAGACTGACGCTTCCAAGCTTCACCGCCAGGCCCCAGAAAAGATATAAAAGCCCCGCAACAAGCCCCAGCCAGCACTTGGTAGCGGCGGCGGCGACAGAGGCTGTTGGCTCATACGCATCTTCTGCTATTCACAGGTCTGATTTATTGCTGTTTATTAGCCCCAATAATCTTGCTTGTTGCTGTTGCCACTGCCAAGTGCATTTGAGTCAAGTGTGTTTGATAATATGCCGCGGGAACTTGAAAAGTTGCGGGATGAACTGAGAGATGAATTTCAGAAGGGCATTGCTGCATTGCGAAGCGCAATCGAAAGAGATTTCCGCAAAGACCATCGAGAACTGACTACAAGCGTCGAATATTGTAGCTCCCAGTTTGATGATCTGAAGGCTGAATACTCTGCTCTAAAAGAGGAAAACAAGGCGTTGAATGCTGAAAATGCAGCACTGTCCACTGAGCAGGTTTCTTTGAAAAAACTGCTAACTAGCTATGAGCAGCGCCTAACTGAGCTTGAACAATATTCAAGGCAAAAAAATGTGGAAATCAAGGGTCTTCCTTTTGATCAGAACGAACATCTGCCAGAGATGCTATCAAGGAGCCGATAACAATGCAGGATATAGAAATTTGTCATCGAGTCCCGACAAAGAATAACCCATGCCCAAACATTATCGTACAATTCCGAAATCGGTCAAAGCGTGATGCTGTACTTGATAAAGCCCGACAATCAAAGATTACCACTGACAGTCTTCACCTTGAAACAGTTGCACAGGCAAGCGCTGCCGATGGCAATTCTAACTCCGAAGGTGATTCAAACGGCAGCCCGTCCTGGACTCGTGCAGCAATTTATGTTAACGAGCACCTTTGCCCCACATTGAAAAAACTGCTGGGAATGACTGTCACTCGAAAAAAGGAGAAAAAATGGAAATTCGTCTGGACGAGAAATGGACGCATTTTCGCGAGAAAGGATGAATCGTCCGATGCGATCCGCATTGCCTGTGTAGGTGACCTAGATAAAATAGTTTAAGGAGAGCTCGTTTCCCGTTGATTTTGTTCCACTTCACCATGGCCAAGCAGCTCTTCTTGCCCGCTGATGTTTCTAATTTACATTCGAAAAACAAAAATGTCACTTCTTTCTTTCATTTGAATTCTCAGTCATTACGCAACAAAGAAGATGAGGTCTTTACTTTTCTCAAGTCGCTAAAATTGTCATTTGATGTAATTATGATAACAGAAACTTGGTATCGAGACGATGAAGAAGTTCTAACCCTCGAAGATCACAATACATTTTCCCAGCATCGAGTTAATAAGAAAGGAGGTGGTGTGATGTTAATGTTAAACAAATCTTTTAATGGCTGTGTTATTCCTCGTTTCTCCATGGTAGTCGACGACTATGAAATACTTTCTTATCGCTGTGGCTCAGATGTGTTTTCAGTGGTTTATCGTCCTCCCGGTGGAAATGTGTCTTCTTTTCTTTTGTTTCTTGACGATTTTTTTGTCCTGGATAACTGACAATGGGCTGAACCTGATATTAGGTGGCGACATCAATAGAGATTCTTTAACTTCATCTCATGAACAGCGTGAATTAAATATGGTTTTGGATTGTAACGGTTTTCGAAACGTCATCTTGGAGCCAACAAGAATGCATACAGGCTCATCTATCGATGTTTTTATCACCAATGTTCAGTGTACATTCACACAATCTGGTGTAATCTGTGCTCAACTGAGTGATCACTTACCAATTTTTCTCTTTGCTGATCGTGCAAGCAAGCGTCAACGAAAGAAGCAAATAATTCAAACATACCAAACGATAAACCCAGATACCTTAGAACTATTCAGAGCCAAACTTAGGGAAGTGTCCTGGAAGTGCGTGTACGAAATTAATGATCCAGATCTAGCGTATGATACTTTCATAAAGATAATTACAAGCATATATTTAGAGTGCTTTCCTGAAAGAACTTGCAAAAAGTCAAGGAAAGTTCGTAAACCGTGGATCAACAGAGACTACCTCGAAATGATAACAAAGAAAAACAAACTCTACAGCCGTTTTCTTTCTTCAAGAGCTCCCGATGACCTTAAAGCTTTTAAAAATTTCAGAAACCAGGTAACATCATTTCTTTGCCAAGCAAAGAAAGATTACATGAATAAGCTATTCAACTCCAATACAGTAAGACGAAGCGATCTTGTTTGGAAGGAAATTAACAATATCTTAAACCCTCAAAGAGACCCCCAAACTTGTACATCGATCAAAATAGGCGACTGCGCGTTATCCAGAAGGCAGCTGGCCAATCGCTTCAACGATCACTTTATTTCAGTTGTGAGGAGTGCTCATGATCAAAGCTCTGCAGAATATCTAAAATTTCGTACCACTGAAACTGCGTTTCTGTCGCCGACAGATAAGCATGAGATTCAAAGTCACTTCGCAACCCTCCGTAATAGCAGGTCTCGTGATATAGATGGCTTTCAGGTGCAACCCTTTAAATATGTCATTGATATTATCAGCCAAGTTTTAGAGTACATATTCAATATCTGCCTAGAAAACGGAGTATCCCCAAAGCGGATGCAAATGGCTAGGGTTTCTGTTATCTATAAAAGCGGTGACAGAAACGACCTCTCTAACTATCGTCCAATATCGATACTTCCCGTCTTCTCAAAATGTCTAGAAAAGGTGATGTTTAAACGTATTGCTAGCTTTAGTAAAAAACACAACGTAATAACTACATGTCAGCATGGTTTCAGAGAAGGCAGGTCAACAGAGAGCGCCCTTCTTGTGCAGAAAGAATTAATACTGGAATCATTTGAAAAGAGGGAGCTTGTTTTTAGCATATTCGTTGATTTTTCAAAAGCGTTCGACCGGATCAACTATGAGACTTTAATAGCCAAGCTAGACATATACGGTTTTCGGGGCGTCTTTCTTCAGTTAATCCGATCTTACTTAACCTTTCGTTGTCAGCAGGTCAAGATTGACAATCAGCTTTCCGATATACAGGCTCTACGAGCTGGTGTTCCTCAAGGCAGCACATTGGGTCCACTGCTATTTAATCTTTACATAAATGATGTTACTAGTCTAGATAACAAATGCACATTTTTAATGTATGCTGATGACACCAGCCTATTTTTTAAATCAACTAGTGTATATGATCTCTTTGGGCAGGCGAATCAGTGTTTGCTTTCCCTCCATGAATGGACAGCCATTAACTCCTTGGAAATTAATACCAAAAAAACCAAAGCAATACTTTTCCGTCCCAAAAATAGGATCATTGATTTCCTGGGATTATCGCTGTGGCTAGGTTTGGTAAAAATTGAGCTCGTCCCGGAATTTAAAAGCCTTGGAGTGTATTTTAATGAACATTTATCATGGAATAAACATGTAGATACTACGATTATCAAAATAGCTAAGGTAGTGGGTTTTCTTTCCAGGCTTCGGTATTGCTTACCGCAATTTGTAAAAAAAATTATCTTTCAGTCCCTATTTTCTTCTGTTATAGGATACTGCTTTTTGGTTTGGGGGACCACCACCTTTTCGAATGTTAGCAAGCTTCATAGATTACAAAAACGAGCCCTTAGAATCATCATCAACGTTTCTCGAGACGCACCAACAGAAGCGATTTTTTGTAAATTGAATATAATTCCTATCCCGCAGCAATATGAACAAACTTTATTAAGGCGCTACAGGACTACAGCCATAAACACAGCTATCTTCTTCAAGGAACTCTACAGACTTGAACGCAAGTCTCACAATTACAGCACTCGTACAAAAAATCATTTCGTCATTCCAGAAACCCGAACAAATTACGGACGGCAGAGCATTAGTTACACCTTGCCTCTTCTTCTAAACACAATTCAATAGTTACAGTGTGCAGATAACGCTATTATTTTTATTACCTCACTGAAAGTGTGCATTTCTGTAAATATGTTTTCCACACTGCGTGTATGTTTTTTCTTCCTTGCCGCAATCGTATGTCACCTTTTCTACAGTATTTAGTTAAACATTATATGAAAGTGCAATTTCGCCCTGTTGTTTCTGTTAAAATTATATTTCATTGCATAGTCAACTCATACGCCGAAGTTACCAAGTTTTTGTAAGGGGCGCAGCCCCTCGTCAAGCCGTTAATAGGCTTTTTGGCTGCGCCCCTAGCATCCTTGTGATGTTGAAATAAAGATGACTTGACTTGACTTGAGATACGGTACTGGTGCTGGAGTATAGAGCGGGCATCGTCGGGTGTAATGATGCGGTGCTTCACAATAGGCGTTTGCCGAATGTTCGATGAGGGCGCAAAGCAAGTGCTGTATTCTAAGAGAGCATGCAGTTCGCGCTGCCGTGTTTCCTAGAGATCTGTACTCATATCGTCACGTAGTGGTGACAAGGCCGTATACACCAAAAGAAGACACAGGCGTGACGGTATTGAAATCAACTCTTTATTGGGCTGACTTGCGTCCGCAAAAGAACTAAGGAACTCGGCGGCGACGATAGCGACAAACGTGCTCGTCGATCGTCAAACTAAGAATTCGTGCAGCACACATCAACGCTCAATTTAAAGGGGGCTCAGAACCATCTAGATAACATCGAACCAGCACAACCTGGAACATTGTAGAAACATAGGCGAGTGGCCGTAATCTTCGAGACAGATCTCGGCGCATTGTGCGCGACAAAGAAACTGATGAAGGTGCGTCTCGCGACATCGAGCATTAACAGACAAAGAATACAGAATTGATATGCGTGCCGGAATCACAGTGATAAAGCCGCATGCCGGCGGCTGCTGAAAAAAACAATAAATACATTTTTGAAGGTTTCGCACCTATATAAAGGCGGTCAAGGGACGGGCGCTCATTTTCAACTGTTCTCATAGTAAAACATTCAGCAACGTCCGCTAAGCAGTCGGTGAATTAGATTGCAGTAGCGCGAAAAAGATGACAGGGTCCGTCGTGAAGTTAGTCACAAGGACTTCAGATCGGCCGTCACGGAGGTGGAGGAGACTCCGCGCCGAGGTGATGGCTTGGCTGAGCAAAAGGGACTTGTTGCTCTCAGCGACCGCCGTCCTGTCCCGTAGATTGTCGCAGTTAACAGTAACGTGGCACGTGGCGGAATAGAAACGCTCTTGACGGAAGTTCGAAGAGCGGCACGGCGTTGGCGGTCCTTGGTATCAGAGTCAGCATCAGTTTTCTCAGTCAAAAAGGTTACGGTATGCTTTCAAAGATCAATAATGGCTTCATACTCCCAGAACAAATGTTCGCCAAGGATACAGTCACGGGAGTAGTCAGGTACTACGGGTACTAGAGGCTAAGAAAAACAGGACGTTGAAGTCGGCTCGCGTGCTTAGTGCGGAACCCTGCCTGCTCGTACAGCTTCGCCCTGTCATTTAGTTGCGTCTAGCCCTGTTGACCGTGACATATTTTGGTCTCGGCGCCGAGTATCAATCCCAGTATACCATAATATTAATAAATTGGTTCACAGGAAAGGAAAAGACCAGTATCTCACACTTGCTTTGTGGACACCTGACCGCACTGTAATGAGAGGAAGCAGGGAGAGAAACTGAAAACTGAGAATTAGGAGCCGTAGTGTAGGGCTACGGAGTAATTTCGACCACATGGGGATATTTAACATCCACTGACATCGCACAGCACACGCACGTCTCTTTGTTGCGCCTCTATTTAAACGCAGCCGCCGGCAGAACGGAAAAAGCAGCGCATAGCAGCTGAAAAGAGAGAATGAGAGTTAATGAGGCGAAGAGAGCAGCGGAGACGCCCGAAAAGAGAGAGGAACGGATTGCCAAACGCGGATGCCAGACTGCCGAGCCTAATAGATGGAGCATAACTGCCGAGATGGGGCCTAAGGAAGAGTTAGTCAACGGGAACTATAGAGAAGGATCTGACTCTCATTTAAGCATACGTGACCACAAGCTCCGCCAGTTAAACGTACCTCTCACTATGTATATCCTAGAATAGCTGAGCTAATCCACTGCCCCTTTTATTGCGAAAGCAATGTTACGCCAGGTCTAACCGCTCATCGCAGTGTGCAGTGTCTGCGTGCGTGGTCCGCGAGCTGGTGCTGCGCCTAATTGAAGGAGAAGAAGACGAGGAAGAAGAGGAAGAACGCTCGGTCACCCGCAGCTAATACTTTTGCTCCACATTCGGTTTAGCAGCGTTAAACCATTTAAATTTTTTGCACTGTTGATTCCTAGTGAATTGTCTCAACTTTTAGTACATGCGTCGTATCCAGAAAACGCAGAAAATTATCATTTATACTTAATATTTATTTTTCACAACTTCTTTTGACTCCCTGCCTATGTATGTCAACGCGGAAATCTCATTTCGTCTGAATGTTTTTCTGACTTTGCTTCACAGGGTTTATCAGTTTTATTCTTGCATATTAGGCTTAGTTTTGGTCTTGGTTATGGTTGGGCTAAACATGACAATCATGGACACCCATTGCAATTTGTATGTGCACCATATACAGCAAATGTAGGATTTGGTGTTGCGGTTGGAACCCTATAATATGGGCATAGTACGGGTATGAGCGAAATTCATCGCGCTGGGCCAGAAGAAATTTCGCTCTAAAAATATATAATTCTTAGCAAGACCTCTTAGAAGTCGCTTATTTCCCAAGTAAAAATAACGCGGCGCCTGGTTTGTGAGCGCCATCGACCTTTAAGTAGAGCACTCCGAATAATTTCCTGCCGTCTTAATATATTTGCTGCGTACGCGCTCGCACAACAAAACAAAGAACTCAGTTAATTTAACTCTATCGCCTAGATGTCCGTCTACATGCGATGAAAGGAAGCCACACCAGTAGCATTCATGTGCCTATGAAACATCTTGTACGCATATAGACATAAGGCATTCGTTGTTATTTTTTTCTTGCCATCCACTTTCAGGCATACTGAAGTGTTAAAGCGTAGACACAAGGACAAGTCGAAAAAAAAAAACAAGGAGCAGCCTTGCACTTGTATCGACGCGCAAACATTTTAGTATGCCTTTCAACCAAGTCGCTCATCTTTCTGCTCTCCTAAATATATTTTCTACTGAGTGGGGCTCTTTTTTTCCTTATTAACCTGTAAGATCCTGCACTGATTGTTACTGCTGTATCTGTGCGCATGCAAGGTGAGGGCTTTTTCTTCCCTTCTTGGTGATGATGTGCAACCTAAGGACATTCTCGGGATTAAGGCCCTCTTGGAAACCTTGGGGGCCACCGCAAGCGATTCTGCCGAATGCGGCTTTCAGAGTGGTGCAGGCAAGCCAGATTTTTCTGCTCCGTGCCTTCAGCGCAAGAAATGTCCAGGGCTTTGGTCATTCGTGCGCCGCTTCGTCTTACATGACTGAGCTGCTGTGGAATGCTGTTTTCTCAACGTTTTCAAGGCCACAAAATATTTCGAGGCCGAATCAGGAAGGTATTATACTGGGAAACGGTAAAGCTCCGGCCCAATACCCGGAAATACTGAAGCTCGGTCCGAAGTGTGGCATGCCGCCGGTGCTTAAATGGCAACTCCGGAGATTTTTCAACATCCGAATATCCTGGTGGAAATTCTACTGTACATTGCCATCTGCGTCTAGATACGATCTAGCAAATTTTGGTGCTGTGCAATAATTCATTCACGCGCAACAGGACTTTAAATTTGCAGTTTTCGTAGCTTGAGTTGAGAAACTTTCTGCAGGCAACACTGCGTTTGTGACGTCACAAGGAGTTAACCCGCGTTACTGGTCCCTGTGTGCGCGATAAAATCTTTAGGCTTGTATTTGGCTATCTCAGAGATTTTGTACTCCGTCATTATTTTCATACTTTATTTCCATCATCCAACGATTTTCCGATTTTCCGAGCAAACGATTTTCCAATACTCTATATGACATCACCGTTTTGTCGACTGGAGCGTCGTTTTCTGGCACTGAAAGCAGTTTCGGTTTCGGTTTTTTTCTTTTCCTAATTTATTAAAGTATTTCTACGTGGAATTTCGAAACGCGGTTTTTTTTGTCGGAGTCAGGAGACAGCGAGGAATGTGAAGCAATCAAAATCTTAAAATGATAAAAAAAAAACATTGGAGCTGTCATTTAAAGCTAGTTGAAAGGTAGCAATTGCCCGGTCTGTTTCACGACTGTCGCGTAATGAAGGCTAGGCAAGATGCTTCGAGGAATGCGTCGATGTTGTGGAAAGGACACTGGTGAGAAAGGCAAACAAAGAAAAAAGAGAGGGCACCACACGAATGGTCTACTTCTAGATTTCTACCGAAATGAGAGTTATCGCTCGTCCTTGTTTTCCTCACTTGTACTTGTGTCCATGTGAATACGTTTCAGTATGCATGTAAACAAACTCACCCAACTTTCTGCTCACTTCCTGGCACCACACAAACCACTCTTCGATAGACAACGTCACATCAGTGGTAGGAAGAGTGAGAAAAAGAATTATTTTTTGTCTACATTGTTGAACATGGATTAGCGGGAATGACGCAGCGAGTAGGGCGTCGCTTTCAGTATAGTCATAAGGTCTCTTCTCAGCAGCCAATAACATTGGCAGTATAACAACCACGCAGCAAGAGCACTTTCTGCCGGGTTCAGGGCCCTACTTAAGCGTCACTGCAGGCTAATAAGACTTTTATGGAGTATTGGAAGAAAACCTCCGTCTAATAATATGGGGCTGCAAGACAATTTTATTTCAAAGCCTTGAGGCAGCTATCGCTCGCTGCAATTGTTTCATCCTTGTCAGCAGCTTGATTTAAAATATGCCAGAACAAATATAATTGTGAGCTCATCTTTAAAGATCATATGTACGTGTGCACTCCAAAATATCTACTGCGCGATCTTCATTGAAGCGAGCGCATGCGTATGCCTACACTATGACCGATTTCTTTGAACATAACATCATAAGCAGCCTCGCTGCGATCGTTACAAGACAGAGCTTCGTTGTTTATCATGTTACCCTCGTACTGAAATAATGTTAGAGGCCCCGGTCTTCAGTAAATCCTGCGTTGACGTTGTCGTCATTGCAAGTGAAGTATCATGGCCGAACGGTCGAGCAGTCTGTTGATGGTCATATTGGTACGTGACATTGCTGGGCATTCTGGTCAACGTGTTGTCTGATTTCACAGTACCACATGACATGGCCGTGTTGCCAGAAGCTGCCAACTTGGACCATTATTATTATTCTTTTTTTTTTGGGGGGGGGGGGAGTGGGGGGGGGGGCGGTTCGAGCCACGTAATACTGTCTGCGAATCTTCTGCAACCTCACTTCTGAGGTAATGCAGAGGCAACAGGCCACTTTGGCCCCAGCTTCACTAGATGCTACCACCGCGCTGCACAATCCACGCAAATTGGAAGTTGCCCTCTCCTATCCCCTTCCTACGCCTTCTTTTTCATATAATTTTCCCCACGTACTTGTCCTATCATCTCATTCCTTTCTTACTTCCTCAATTTCGGGACAGTGAAATTTGACCCCGTGCATATCAGCCTACATTGCCTTTTGTGCATGGGGATATATTTCTCGCTTATTTTTCATATGTACGACAGACTTCCACTACGGAAGGACACAGTAACGAACAACTCTTATCGGGCTCCGAACAGAGGTCGGACCGTAGTCAAACCAGCAGAACACAAATTGCAAAGACCTTTCAAACGTTTTTCATTATTCATTCCATGATGGATAAGTGGGTAACTAAGTTGTCAGCATTTATCATCGCAAGGAATATGATCAACTGCGAGGGCAAATATTGCAACGCAAAAAACTGAGAACCGGAGACTTCCTAATTGAAATTGACACTAAAGAACAAAGCAGCAAACTGGTGCCCCTATAGAATCTTGGTGAAATTAATGTAGGGGTGACCCTGCAGCATATACGTAACTATACGAACTATACGGAAGGAGTATTTTCGGATCAAGAACTTACACAGCACAAATGAAAAGATGTAACAAGAGCTTGCCGAGCAAGGAGTGATCACAGCCCACTGAATCGCAACAAGATTAGTGCCGATATAAAAACTAAACCAACATTCACGCAGGACACGTTCGTATGCCTCAGTTACAGCGGACCTTATATCTCTTTCGGGTGGTCTTTTCCACAATGTTATAGATGACATATTACAGTGGACTGATAAATATTATCAGATACCACTGCCGACATTAAGGGATTATGAATAAGGCCGATAGCAAAGGTTGTATACGGGACGAGTAGCCCAAAGAAGGGACAGAAACTGCAAATTTCGTGCTATTATGCTACACCCTTGCGAATTAATCATTTTTGTTCACGCCAAACACTGAGTCAGGTTGTTTTTTAAATTTCATAAGCTTAATAGACCAAATGAACATCTCCCCGCCGGTGTGG
This sequence comes from Amblyomma maculatum, assembly GCF_055883805.1. Lineage (NCBI taxonomy): Eukaryota > Metazoa > Arthropoda > Arachnida > Ixodida > Ixodidae > Amblyomma > Amblyomma maculatum. Next base: position 156,832,370 of record NC_139353.1, on the reverse strand, counting down.
TGCAATGGTAAGACGCCCGACAACTCTGCCGGAGTACCCGGATTCGAACCCGACCTCGAGGGCTGCATTTCGATGGAGGCGAAACGGAGTGGGGTCCGTGTCCTGTGCGATGTTAGTGCAGGTTAAAGAACTCCAGATGGTCGAAATTTCCGGAGTCCTCCACTATGGCGTCTCTCATAGCCTTAGTCGCTTTGGGACATTAAACCCCACAAACCAAACCAAACCAAACCAAACCAAATGAACATCTGTTACCAGCCAAACCCAGCTAGCTTTGTTTTTGAACCTGAGTCTGTGTGCTAATATAATATTGTTACGGGGAGGGGGGGAAGCGAAGCTTGCTCCCGAAAGAAGCTACGTGCCACAACTTCGTTCTCCTTTTTTACAAGGGCAACCGTCCACTTTGTCCTTCTCTTGCACATGCGCAACATCGCGCAGCGCAGCGTAATTGACGTAACAGTTTCCTCCGGGACAGATGAAGCTCGACCTCGAGCGAGTCAAGCAGATTGGGAACAGCAGCGTTTCAGTCGTGCCACATGAGCCAGCTGAGCGTCCGCGAGCATCGATTTGTCGATGTTACTTTAGAGATAACGTAAGTTACTTCACTTACACGACTTACAACAACGAAGGGTCCGGCGTATTGCCACAAGAACGTCTGGTACAGTCCGCGGCGTCGCAATGGGGTCCAAAGCCAAACCAAATCTCCGGGTTCATAAGTTACTGCAGCATGAGCTGCATCATACCGAAGCTTCGTGTGGTCTTGGGAAGCGATAGTTGCAAACGAGCAAGATGATGCACTTCTTCAGCAAGACAAAGTTGTTGCGAGACGGATGGGTCCCCGTGAGCTGAGATGGAAGAATGGTGTCCAGAAAGGTTGATGGTGAGTGCGCGTAAAGACGGAAAAAAGGAGAATATCCGGTCACTTCACGCGCAGCTGTGTTATAAGCGTGAGTCACAAATGGCAAGACGGCGTCCCAGTTCTTGTGATGTGATGATACGTACATTGACATGTTAACGAGAGTCCGGTTTAGACGCTCGGTAACGCCGTTTGTCTAAAGGTGGTAGGAAGTAGAATGACGGTAATCAGTGTCACAGAGGCGTAAAAGTTCTTCCACGATATCTGCAGTGAGCTGCCGACCACGATCACTGATGATCACTCGGGGGTCGCCGTTGCGAAGTATTATTTGGTGTAATAAAAAGTTGGACACATCGGTTTCTTTGGCAGAAACGAGTGCAGACTTCTCCACAAGCCGGGTCAAACAGTCAAGGCAGTGTCAAAGATTGTTCCAACTACCGCACGATCGTGTTTATTTCGCATGCTAGCAATGTGATGTTGAAAATCCTCCAAGGTAGGCTGCAGCAGTATATGGAACGAGATCTTCCGGAGATGCAAGCTGGGTTTCGCAAGGGCAGAGGAACTAGAGACCAAATTGCCAACCTTCGCTGAATCATGGAAAAAGCAAGAGAGTTCCAGAAACCCATCTATTTCTGCTTTATTGATTATGCGAAAGCGCTTGACTGCGTAGATCACAGCAGATTGTGGCAAGCTCTCCAAAAGATGGGAGTTTCAATTCACCTCATCTGTCTCCTCAGGAACCTGTATGAAGGGCAAGAGGCCACAGTCAGAACTGGACATGGTCTTATTGATTGGTTTCCGATTGAGAAAGGAGTGAGGCAAGGCTGCATACTGTCGCCCTGCCGATTTAACCTATGTGCTGAGTGCATCATGAGAAAGGCCGGTCTGGACGAGTCTTCATCTGGAGCGAAGATAGCTGGAAAACGTATCAACAACCTTAGATATGCGGATGATACCACTTTAATGGCAGAAAGTGAACTGGAACTCAAGAGACTTCTGATGTGCGTGCAAGAAGAGAGTGAGAAGTTTGGGCTTAAACTGAACATTAAAAAGACAAAGATCATGGCGTCTTGCGCTATCAAGTCCTGGAGCATCAAGGGACAAGAAGTGGAAGCTGTGGCAGATTTTCGCTTCTTGGGCTCCAAGATTACCCCGGAAGGAGACTGCAGCCAAGAAATTAGGAGACGCCTACGTCTGGGAAAGAGAGCAATTGTTAGCCTTGACCGCCGAGTAAAGAGCAGAGACATTAGTCTGCCAACCAAGATCCGTATAACTCGTGCTATGGTCTTTCCAGTTGTGATGTATGGATGCGAGAGTTGGACTGTGAAAAAGGCTGCCCGCCGAAGAATTGACGCGTTTGAATTGCAGTGCTGGCGAAGACTCTTGAGAGTTCCTTGGACTGCCATAAGATCAAAGCAGTCGATAATGTCGACCATAAACCCTGATTGCTCATTGGAGGGTCAAATTTTAAGGTTAACGCTCAGCTACTTTGGTCATTTGATGAGAAGAGAGGAGTCGCTGGGGAAAGATTTGATGTTGGGAAAGGTTGAGGGTCGCCGGAGAAGGGGTAGGCAGCGAACGCGATCGTTAGATGGCATTCTCGAGGCACTGCAGATGAAGTTTTGGGATGTTAGGAAGATAGTGAGAGACCGTAAAGCGTGGCGTGATATGGTCCATAGGGTCACGAAGAGCCGGACACGACTGAATGACTGAACTGAACTGAATACCCAAATTGGTATTTACAACAAGTTTAAACCACTTTGCATACTCTCCTCTTCAAATCTTGAATATCTTGAAGCATATAGGCAAAATTGTCGCTGCACTGAAACCTCTACATCAAAAAAACGTTCGAGCGTTTCTTTTAAAGCCAAAAAGTAGTTTTGAAATCTGTATTTATTGGAACCTGTTTCAGGGGAAATATAAGTGCCACAGCAATTCTAGCAGGAGATGAGAAGACCGCCACAATGACTTTGACACCCTCCTCTGGTAAGTGGCACTTCTGTCTTATCATTACCCATAAGGCATAAAAAAATGGGCGCATGAGTAAGAACTGGTGGATGATAATTATTTGTCGAATTCGAGCCCGTTATATCTTTTCTACATCCTTTATTTTACCTCCCAACATTGTTCTTCGCTTGCGAGAAAAAAGGCTGAATTTTGGTTACCAAATTGGTGATATGAGGGGGGGTGGGATGCTTTCAGCGGTGATTTTGTTTACAAACAATCTTCAGTGCGCTGAAGGGACTTGAAGGCTAGCACATTTCGTAAAACGTATCTTTGTTTGCTCTGCAGAGAAAAACGCCGCTCAAGGTGGATTCACACGGCGGACCAAATCGCGAATCACACTCACGATTCGCTGTGACGTAGCCATACGTCAGTGATTTCCGCTGCTTCGCTTCAGTCCGCAAGCAGCAATTCGCGATAAGGCCTCGAGTCCTTTTCACAATTCGGATCCTCCACAGACAAACATTTTTTATTTATTTATTTCTCTCGCGGAACGCTTTCAGCTAGGCTTTCGGTGCCCAAGCATAAACAACGTAACATACATTGCCCTAAAACGCTGTAGGAAAGCGAGAAGCAGCTTCAAACGACTGACGGCAGTCGTTCCTATTTTGGAGTCGAACTATAGCATGTTTTTGCCTTCATTCGCAGTACATGGTTTTCAAAGAAATTACAGTGGCAGGCTCTTGCACTGCGCGATAACGAATGCGTGAGTTTTGTGGCTGCAGAGAGCAGTCGCTTGAATGTATTAATCGCTTTCCTCAAGCGTTTTGGCGCGCTTACAGTTACGCTGCAGAAGCTTTGGCATTTGGAACGTACCGGGAGCATAGGGGCAGCAGTCCGAATGGTCGTCTGCCAAGGTTGAAAGTAGCATGTTCATGCAGCTCTCATAGAGTTAGCGCGATCGCTTGGACTGCAGAGAACTGCCTGCGTAGTACATACCACATCGAGCGGTACAGTCACCACAACAATACTTTGGCAAAACGGCGAAGCAGCATTAGCTGCAGGCCGCCACACCCCGCGCATTCACCGACCATCCACGCATCGTCCATAGTAGGCTACCCTCGATAACAGTGCGCCAGAACAAGGCTCACCTCTCGCGCAGTGCTCTGGGAGCAAGAGTAAGTTCGCTCTATCGTCTGCTATTCTCTCCCACCGTGTGAATGCAGACGCCGGATCAGAGGTCACGTGACCGATCGCTTCGCTATTCGGTCCGTCGTGTGAATCCACCTTTAGTGGCATCCCGATCAAGGACTTTTGGAAGTGAACTCGGCATGCGCGCAGCCGCTGGCTTGACAGCGCGAGCAGTACATACTAACTTCATTCCTGGTTTAGGTTTTCAGTAATGAAATTTGTAGGAGTGAATTTCGGAAATGCTCTTTTAGGGATGTGACATGCCTGAAGACTTTTACCCTTTGTCAGTGAGTTAACTTGACTTTCCCCATAACTTTATTTTGCTTCGTTTCAATTAGCTGCCATGAATTCTGAGTAGCGCTCCTATATTTTCGCTCCCGTTCGTTTACATCGATGCTTCATTGTGAAACACAAATCCTAATATATACGTGCACCAGTGCCTAATTCTACACGTCACTTACAACTTAGGTTATGATATATATAATGTTTACCGGCGTTACAGGTGCTTCGAAGGGGCAATAATTTCGCCCCTCTACGATTAGGCAAACAAAGACTATTGCTTTCTGAAGAGGAAAAAGTATGTGCGGAAAATTTCAGTCAATATCATTGTTATCGCTGCGCGTGCCCGACCTGGTTGTCTACGGGCTGTGTTCGCCGCTGATCTTCCCTGTCCAAGTATAACAAACCACCATCCTACTTTTGGTGGAGGTGCTGGGTTAAAAAACATCGATCCTGGAGCTCCGCAGCCGCAGTCTTCTGACACCCACGATTCTGTGCCGGCTCCCTTCGCCAGCGGGAGCCAGCTATTTAAGCGGGACCGACGACTGTGACGCAGAAGATTGGCTCAGCTCCTACGAACGGGTGAGCCTTTAAAAGTAGGACGACACAAAGCTTAACAACGTGATATTGTATCTTACCAGCGTGGCTAACCTGTGGTACTGAGACCATGAGGAAGATATCCGAAGTTGGGCCACCTTCAAAACGACGTCCTCAGAAGTGTTTGGCCTTCCGTAAGTCAGACAACTCTGTGCTGAACAGCGCTTGCGTGAGCGGTTGTAGGAGATGGGTGAAAGCTTTACGGAATACATAGAAGATATCGTCGACTTATGCACGCGGATGAACCCCAACGTGTTGGAAGTTGGAGTTGTAGTTAGAATTGGATTTTTTCCTTCGTACTAAAAGAAAGGGGAAGCCAAGGCAAAAGGCGGCAAGCCTGACTGGGTCTTGGCTCCCAAAACAGACAAAAGCACACACCTCTTGTGTATATAAAATAAGAAAAGCATCATGCAACACTTACATACAATATACTAAAGGTATCGGCACATGCAGCATTCATTTAAATATGGAAATCAACAGACTAAGCACTCAATAATATACATTTACACAAAGAAGGTTGCATATGAGAGAACTACAGCGACTACGATCCATGAAAGTTTAGGGGATAGTCATTTAAATATTGTCTAACGTTCTTTTTAAATACCCTAAGTGCCAATGAAAATTCCACATTTGGTGTTGTGCTGTTGATTAGAGATGGCACCTGAAAAGGTAATGTCTGTTTTCCATAGTAGGTTTGAGTAATAGGCACAAGTTGTCTTCGTGTTCTCAGATCATACGTTACTGTAGGTCTATCATACAGCCTATTATGGTGAATGTACTGCAGGAGACGAAAGTAGTAAATGTGATGACCGGCTGAAATGGCATATTTTTTAAACAAGTATTCTGTACGCAAATCTCGCTGTATACCGTAATAGACTTCAATAGCTCGAAGGGCTTTTTTTCGGAGAGCAAGCAACTTATTATTATTTGTAGAAGTAGTCGTTCCACATACCAGAATACAGTAGGTTAGTTTGGAATAAAAAAGAGCATAATAAATTCAAATCGTTAGCCAAACGGGTACCAAATTAATAATTCTGTAAAGATAAAGACATCCTACAATTCTGCTCAAGTATTTTACTCAATTTAAAATGCACGTATTCCATGAAATGATTTCATTGAACCAAGCGCCTAGAAACTTGATTCGTAACTTGTTTTGTAACGCTGCTGTTATACTTAAGTACAATACTACATTGAATAGTAGTGTTGATTGGTCTAAATATGATGTAAGTAGGTTTATAAAGATTTAAAATGAGTTTATTTGCCGTCAATCAAATCTGTAAATTGTTTAAATAATCATTGACCGTAGTTTCTAGTTTAGATGAGAAACAGTAGATAAAAAAATATTGGTATCATCCGGATACATGATCAAATCAAGTGAATTAGGAATATTTGTGGTATCATTATTATACAATATAAATAACAGTGGTCCCAAGATTATTTTCTACGGGAACACCTTGCCGTATAACCATGCTAGTAGTGCAGCAGTTATTAACTCGTACAAACTGCAGCCCGTTTCAAAGATCACTTCTTAATACATCTAGAGGCACACCACGAACTCCATGCATAGTATGCCAATTTAGTTATTAAAATATGTTGTACACAATTAAAGGCTTTCTGAAAAGCCAGGAATAAACCAAGAGTATATTTCCCACATCAATGTTATCGATTATTTTTCTTTTATGGTTAACAATGCTTGTTAAGTACACCTTCGCTTCACAAACCCATACTGAAAGCTAGTTATAATGCTTTGTTTATGAAAAACATCTTTCAGCCTAGTATTGATTACTCCCTCGAACACGTTGGATAATGCAGGCAATATGAAAATTGGATGATAATTAGAAATTTCATTCTTTTTTACCCCTTTATGTACCGGGCATACTCTAGCTATTTTTAAGTGATTAGGGAACGTGCAGTTTGAAGCATTAGGTTAATGATATATTTATTTATTACATTTATTATTTATTACAAATACCCACAGCGCCCACTGGGCATTATCGTAGGGGGGTTAGTTGCAAACATAAAGAAAACAGAAAAGCTGAAGCGAAAGCATACAATCAGTTCTAAAAAAAAACAACAACTACGTTTTAACAAAAAGAATGGAAGCACAGTCAATGCCAAGTGTGAAAGATACACCCAACAAAATTTTGCGACTCAGTTTCCCAATAAAGTGCACTGCCTGTAATGTAACACAGATTCATATAATGCTCTCGATGGCTAGTGAAATATTGGGCGCAGATACGACCTCATCCGGAAGTAAATTCCAATCTGAAATTGACTGTGGAAATAATGAAAACCTAAACGCATTTATGCGACTTTGATATTTTTTTTTTTTAACGGACGGTCGGTTATCAGACGGTTATCGTCAGGGCATCAAATATAAACATCGATACGTATTTTAGTGGCGATGCTTTGATATCATCATGCCCTGCTGATGCGTTGTCGTTCAAGTTTTGAATTAAACCAGTGACGTCTCTTGTAGTTGCGGTATAAAAGCTATCAGAGATGATAATGGATTTATCAACTTTGGGTACATTGTACATCAGACTGGTTTTTTGAGGACTGCGTTGCAAGCGTTTACAAAGAACTCATTCATAGCTGTGGCTAAATCGGCGCCAGTCATTATCCCATTTGTGGAAGTTACTTCTAAATAATCGGAGCGCGTATTAATATTCAGTAAACTATTTACTTGAAACCTTCAAAGGTTTCAAGTAAATTATCAGTGTGCTTGAAAGATCAAGCACATATTGAAAGGCATAGACGACGACGCTCATCATATGTTGATAGTCCCTGACTTGCGCACCGTTGCCGAACTCTTCACGCTTCGGCAATGGTGCGCTTCCTGTCTCACTTGTATAAGACATGCGCACTCTGTTGAAAAAGCGTTAATATATGTCATGTTCAGGGCCCAGGTATCAGCCCTGTGAGCGCCGCACAACGCAAAAAGCGTACAAAGCGATCCCGGTAAATCTGAGAGAAGGGAGGTTGCGTGCCTTGTTTTCCTAAAATCCGCGCATTCTTTTTTTTGGCTGCATTGCCGAAATTTACAGATTTGTTTCTGCTTTCTGCAATATTGGAACCCTCTAAACAGTAAATCGGTAATGCATTGCCCGAGGCACGTTTTTATCGCCAACAAATCCGCCATAAACTCGAAAGCAGACACACGCCGCGTCCGTATCTGCGAGCGCCGCCGGCTGCCGATCCCCACTATCGGAGCGACGGTGGCCCTACCTCTGGGTCGATCTCGAGGCGAATAGCGAGAGGCTTCTAGATATTAACGCCACATAAGTGGAATGCAATTTTGTCGGTCAGGGTGGGTCACAAGTTGACTACTGCGACGACTAGTATTGATTATGTGCGTATACTATGTATATATTGTGCCATCCCCCTTCTGAGCACAATAACTATTTTTTTTTAAATCTCATTATTTTGCAATAACGAATAGCACCTTTTCCGACACCTTTCTCTGTGCTGCTCCAGAAATATTTGCGTGCCTGTTGTGTGCCTTTTGTGTGTGCTTTAGTGGATTAAAGCAGATAAGAAAGACTCAGTTGCTAAAATTAAAAGGTATATAAGTTGCGAGAAAGGGTCTTGCAAACGAACATTTACTGCGACTTTTAACCGTGCAAACGAGGGCATGGGCTTACCTGCGATGCGCATGGTTATCGCATATCGCACGCTGAAGTCAGGGCTTGCTGATTTCGGACTGCTGATTGCCTTCCTGCAGTTTCCACGCTTATCGAAATAAACACCTACCTTACATTAGATCAAGGTGGTGGGCGCCATTCTTACACACGTGAACGCAATAGCAGCACGTTACCACCTCCCGCAATGCCTAGGTCGCCCCCAAACCCCTAGCCATGCATACCTATATAAAGTCGGCCATCGTTTCGGCCGGCTGTCTCCGCCAGCAAGACCCCGCCCTCTTCAGCGCTACCGTGGACCACAATGTTTAGGATTGGTTCACGTCCTATGGGCGAGTGAGCGCTTGAAATAAGTGCGACGGAGATAGAAAACAGATGAGCAAGCGTTACATTTCACCGGCGTCCCGAATTTGTGGTATATATATACCATATATAAACCATGTGGCGGATATTACGTCGTGGTCTGTGCTCAAAACCAGCTTCTGTGAACTCTGGCCAGCTCACTGTCACTGAACACTACTTGCTTCTCGGTGCTCAGCAAAAACCGCCGAGAATTTTACCTGTTACATCGACGATGGCATCAAGCGTCGAAATTCAGATTTTTCTAGTACAAGACCTGCATACTATCTCAGATGTAGTTACTCTAGCAGTTTTGAAGACTTACGCAAGCAAATGACTCTGACTTGCCAACACAACGCATATCGGTATAGTTATCAGAATGACCGGTTCAGACGACTAGTCCTCGCAGTTGTCGTAGATCAAGAGCTTCATTCGTGTAGACGCTGGCCTACAGCTCTCTCTTATTTCCCGCCATCAAGCGTCTTCTCCCCATCTGGCCCCCAAGTGTCCCCAAGGTATTCAAAAACAGTTCGCTGAAGTTCTCAAGCATTCAGCCTGCAACTTCTCGCAGCTGCGTTGACATATGCGAACGTGGTTGCCAGGCTACCTAGCTATGATCCACTTTCCGGTCCCGTTCCAGTAGAGTTGGTTTTATCCGGCCGCCGATCAACTGGAAAATTTCTGGTGCAATAATTGCAATCACCCCTCCTGCTACGTGCGCGGCTAGGCAGGATACGTGGCACAGCATTATGGCCAATGCATGATCGTCTTTTGTCCGCCTCCTGAAGTTTACAAGTATGGAAAACTGGGCGAGTTGGATTGGAGTCATCTTAAAGCAGCGCGAAAGCACACGACTAAAAGGAACAGGAGACGACCCAAGCGATTCAGAGACAGCAATCTAAATAGATGACCAGACCGACCAATTTAACGACGAATAATTTTATGTACACACATGGCAGGCACGAGAGTAGGAAGAGTAAGTAGGACGAAGACTAAACACAAAATTGTCTACAGTCACCAGTTCGTTGGGTAGGCAGGAACGTGAATTCGGTGTAGACGCTCGCTCCGGTTTGTCAAGCTTTATATGGTCGCTCACATAGGGCATCGGCAGGTCTAGCGGAAAGCTAGGCCACCGAATGGGGCCCAGTGGAAGCACGAGGCCTCGGGGTGTCGTACCACGGCCAATGAGTCCGGTCTCCCCGATGTGCATAGGCTCAGCACGGCGCCGAACGCCCGTGCCTGTGACGAACTGCCTTTAAAGCAGCGGTGATGAGCTGAAGCTGTGGTGCTCCCGGGCCCGATCACCTGGGACAGCAGGAGGAACAGGACAGGATGCGGCCGGTAGGCCCCAGGTCTGGATCTCCGGGTCAGGCCTGGCAAAAGACGCACCGCTCGGAGCTCCGTGCACAACCGATCGGCTCCGCTGCTCGCCTGTCTTCCCCTGCTCGTGCCTTGCGCTCCTCGAGCCAACCTCCACGTTTTCCTCTTCTTCTTTCTCCAAACATGGTTTTCCTTCTTCGTCTTTTATCAAATTCTCCCCACTCACACACATGTTCTTCACAAATATGCCCCCCCCCCCCCCCCCTTTGAGAAGTGTTCTTTTTTTTTTCGGGAAAAAAAGTTCCTGAAGTTTCGCGTTACTGGCTCTAGCATCAGTACACACCTCTGCGGAGCCGTGCTTAGCCCACTATCTGTCTCCTAACACCATTGCCTTCTCTGGTCGCCATTCACCTTGTCCACATCGGCGCTCGATTTCTTCAATGCGACGTCTTCCGATCCACAACTCAAGAGGAAATCTAGACGACGCAGTTCGTAAGGCAACATGTGCGCTGTCATCGAAATTTGAAATGACTGCTTTTCTGGCAGTTGCATTTAGTTCATGTAGACGTGTTTCAGTGATGCCGCTAATAGATACTAGTGCTGCGGTGCATGCTATAAATGAAACATGTTTCCAGAATTTGTGAAAGCCATTTTCTAATTTTCATAAGGAAATACAAGCGTGCACAACACTCAAGTGTCAAAAACCTGTATTGCTAGAAAAACTCTCCGTGATAATTTCGTTGTTTTTCCGTTATGTCCGCATACGATCACCTCGGGCTGAGACTTCTTATCGCAGAGTTATTCTGCCCTCCTATATACACCATTGACTAATCGGTATTTACTCGCGAAGAAGGACGGTGCCGTTCGATTGTGCGTCCGTTACCACAGTATTACCGAAATCACTATGAAAGATGTTGTCCTCTGCCCCACTGACAATGCTGTGCAGCCGAATATAGAAGCGAGAAATTGAGTAAACTACCTTCATCAAGAGAGAAGCTGTAGCACATATTTTAGTTGTTCACTAGAAATTCCTTCATTTAAAATTTTATGCCTGAAATTCTACTAGTGCGTTAAGTAACAATTCTCATCACGGCTTGTATTTTCGGACACAGGCAGGACGATAACATATACTTTGGTGGTTTGGAAACCGAAGCACAAGTGTTTCGTCCTCACGTATACAGGTACGGAAGGTAAGGCACTTATCGGCATGTTTTCCTGCTATAATGTAGTCTCGCTTAGCATTGAATGCGGCAGAATATTGCTTACTATTCGTAAATGTTCTGGTGTCACTTTTTACCATGTGCCACTCATCTCGGTAGAAAACATTTTAACTATGAAATGTGGGTATTTATTAACGAACAGAGATTGGGCGCGCGAAAACAAGGTTCAAATTTTTCGCGATGCTTCTTATGTTCCAGGTGTATCATGTAACGTAGGCACTTAGTAGCTAGGCTGTTTTCCGCTTTGAAGAAAAATTACAGTTCTTCACAATATAAGTTAAGAGCAATGTATAACTTTTAAACCTTTATTTTTCATGCATGAGAAAGTGCATTAAGTGCCTGCGGAAAAAGCTTTCCACTACCAGCCTGACTAGCCTACAAACCCGGTAGTTTTAACACCGGGGTAAATATGACATAATATTGCATTAAATAACCCACATTGCATTAATATTACACAAACGAGCGCGATAAGAGAAAACATGTTTTATAGTGAATCCCCTGAAGAGAAATAAGCGGCTACATAACACACACACACACACACACACACACACACACACACACACACACACACATATATATATATATATATATATATATATATATATATATATATATATATATATATATATATATATATATTTGTGGCCACAAATTTAAAAACGCTAGCGAATTCGGTGCAGGGTACCACAAGAGCCTAGATGTCCAGAGGTAATGTCATCGTGCATGGCATGCCTGATGACCAATTTCAAATGAAACTCCACACAGGTCAACGGGAGCTAAAGCTTCACCCCCAACTCCAAACACAAAGCAGAAGAAAAAACAACGTGCCGATGGTGGGATCCCACCATCGGCACGTTGTTTTTTCTTTTTTTTATTCTGCTTTGTGTTTGGTTATCTTTCTCCTGAACAGATTACATTACTAATTTATGTGATTATCGAAGTAAAAATAAAAAAAAAAATAAGACAAAATACAATCCCCAATGCTTTCCTTGGCCTCGCCGACTGTTGGCTTCGTTCCTTCATATATATATATATATATATATATATATATATATATATATATATATATATATATATGTATATTGTAACGGATGAAATAGTTTTAATACAGGTGAACGTCGAATGAAAGACGAACGCACACGGCTCAGAAACCCGGATCAGTCGGCGCGCGCCTCGCTTCCTCTTCTTCTTCTGCTTCTGCTGCTTCTCAGTAAGCCGCTACGCGGCGTAGCAATCCCCCCGGGGCTAACGATTCTGGCCATTGAGAAAATTAGGCAGATCGAAGATAGCGGCGCTTCAGGCTAACCACGTGAGCAACTTGTGTCTTGCGTGATCGGCGGTTATCCGTCGTGACTTTGGCGATAACGTAATTCACGTCATTCAGTCGGTCCAACACGACGAAGGGGCCATCGTACTTGCAGAGAAACTTCTCATAGAATCCTCGCTTGCGAATAGGCGTCCAAAGCCAGACGTAGTCTCCAGGGCAGTGAGAAAGTGCACGATGATGCAGATCGTAGTGTTATTTCGAGCGGCTTTTAGAAGCCAGTGTGCGTAAGCGGGTTAAACGACGGGCTTCTTCGGCACAGCATAGTATCTAGGAAACAGACGCATCGTAGTTGGGGGAAAATGGGAAGATGGTGTCTAGGAAAACGTGGGGAGTTCTTGTATAGGGCAAATAGAAAGGAGAGTGGCCGGTAACTTCATGATTTGCAGTATTTTAAGCTTACGTCCCTACGGTAGCACTGCATCCCAGTTGAGATGGTCAGACGAGACGTACATGGACAGCATGTTTGTCAAGGTGCGGTTGCAGCGCTCGGTGAGACCGTTGGTCTCCGGATGATACGGTGACGAGTGTCGGTAGCGTGAACCACAAAGTCGGTTCATTTCTTCCACAACATCAGCAGTGAATTGCCTACCACGATCTATTACCACGGGTTGCGCCATGGCGAAGAAAAACGGAATGCAAAAGAAACGGCGAAAAATCAGCAGCCTTTGCGGTAGCGAGTGCAGCGGTCTTCGCATATCTGGAAAAGATAGTCAACGCAGACGATAACCTAGCGGCAGCCCTCTACAGTGTTTGGAAAAGGGCCGTGGAGGTCAATTCTAATCTTTTCAAAATGTGAGGTAGGTGGCTTGACGGGTTGTAAAGGTCCGGCCAGCGTGATGGTGCGTGCTTTAAGTCGTTGACATTGTTCACATGTCGGAACGTATTGCTTGGTTGTCTTTAAATTTGTGGCCATTGGCCACAAATTTAAAAACGCTAGCGAATTCGGTGCAGGGTACCACAAGAGCCTAGATGTCCAGAGGTGATGTCATCGTGCATGGCATGCATGATGACCAATTTCAAATGAAACTCCACACAGGTCAACGGGAGCTAAAGCTTCACCCCCAACTCCACAAAACGTAGTGTTGTTGTCCCACACAAACATAACATTCTGTCGAAGGCGATTCTTAAATGAAAGGCCCATAACTGACAACCAACTGACCAGTGTCAACCAAACCATTCGTATTAACATTGTCTACACACACTGATACTTTGTTCTTTAGCATGACGATCGGTAGAGGTATGCGTGAAATTGACCGTCCGGCGACCTTACCTCCATCGGTCGCACCACCTAGTTTCCCAGCAGCGGAGAAACAAAGCAGCGACATGGGGATGGCGAACGGGGTTGTCGCTGCGGCGGGGAAGTGATGCTGCGATCGGACACAGAGGTGTCATTCCGCGCGTGACGTTGAGAGGAAGGGGGCCGATAGAAGGTAGCGGGCGGCTGCTGCTCCAACTCGGCACCATTCGTTAAGCGCGGTGCTCGTTGGACAGGGGGTCGGGTAATTTGACGACGCGGACAATAGTGGAAGATATGTCCGCTGCCCCCATAGCCGCAACATACGGCTGGCTGGCGGCTCTGGTCGTTCACTTCAGGATCCCTTGGAGGCCGAGATGGAGCGACAAGAGCACTGCGAGGAGCACCACGAGGCATTTCATCCGAATGGGATGGACGCTGATGGAAATAAGGGTGCGATGTTGGTTGCATGGTCTGCTCTACGCCGTTGTTGCAAGATGTTTCGCGGTTATTTTGTGCAGCTCATGGCGTGCGCTGTTCCCATGATGATACGGACCTCGATGTCGGGTGGTAAGGTGCATCGAAATTTATATGCTGCCGCTGAATATCCAGCTCCTCGCGTATAATCCTCCTGACCATAGAAGCGATGTCTTCAGCCTCCGGAATGTCGATACCAGCAACAGTTGTCACATCAGAAAGACGGCCAAATTTGGGCGCTTTCCGACGTGCCTTTAACGCCTCAAATGCCCGGGACTTCTTGATGACATCTGCTACTGTGGCAAGGGTATCCCGCGAAAGAATGAAGTTGTGCACATCCTCAGCAATCCCCTTGAGAATGTGCCTACCTGGTCTTCTTCTGACATCTGCTGGTTTACAATGCGACAAAGTTTCAATATTTCCTCGATGTAACGTGTGCATGTCTCACCGGGCAGCTGGGCTCTCTGGGAAAGCTGATGCTAAGCGCGTTCCTTCTTCGCAAGCTTGTCCCCAAAAGACTCCGTAATTTCTTCAACGAATCGGTCTCAGGTCGTCAGGATGTCTTCGTGGTTATCAAACCAAGTCAGAGCCGTGCCAGCGAGGAAGAAAACAACATCGTACAGACGTGAGATCGAGTTCCAGCAGTTGTACTTGCTGCATCTTTCGTAATGTCGGAGCCATTTTTCAACGTTATCTTCGGGCTCACCGTGGAAGGTACGCGGCTCTCGCTGGTGGGGACAGGTCGTCGTCTCTTCAGTTTGCTGTTCATGAGTCTACGTCGTGCGGGTGGTAGCCATTGAAAGGTTCTGTTGTGGAGATAAAGGTGGCAAACCTGTTACACGACGGCTGTGACGAGGTACTGGTGGATCCAGAATGTTTTCACCCATCACCTCCACCAAATCTAACGGATGAAATGGTTTTAATACAGGTCAACGCCGAATGAAGGACGGACGCCCATGGCTCAGAAACCCGGATCAGTCTGTGCACGCATCGTTTCCTCTGCTTCCTGCTTCGTCTTCTGCTTCTGCTGTTTCTCTGTAAGCCGCTACGTTGCTGAACAATTTATATATATATATATATATATATATATATATATATATATATATATATATATATATATATATATATATATATATATATATATATATATATATATATATATATATGTGTGTGTGTGTGTGTGTGTGTGTGTGTTATGCGGCTATTTACCTGTACAAACGTTGAAATTCACGATGGAAAAACCATACATATTGTGAGCAGTTATAGTGAAGTTCATCCAAATGTGATTACTCATCATCACCCTTCGCTTCAAGTTAACTTCATCCTCATCAGTGAATCATCATCACCAATGTGCTGGGTGACCGTTCTTCGATGCCATTGTTATCAGAGCTAATAAAGCCCGATCGCCAGCCGGTCGAATAACGTCGGGAGGGGCCCTATCAAGGTGACGGTTCACAAAACGTAATGATTTGTTACAAATGAGGTAAGGTTTGTTATGTGTGCATGCCAGAATAAATGAGATAACAGAGAGACATTGAAGTATTTATACGATGGTACAGATCCATTAGGAAACAGGAAATATTTTACAAAACTAAAAGAAAGTTATGGCAGCGGCGAGAGGACACACTTTTACAATACCTAGTATTAGGAGTCATTAGCAACTGATGGCACCATTCTTGTGTATTATTTAGGACAGTCTGTAAAGATTTTTCACTGAACGAGTTAGTAATATGACTCGCTGGTCGATAACACAGTCGCCAGCAAACAAACGAATAAGGCGCGCCACTTCGAGGGGTAGTAATTGATGAAAATGTGAGCTGTAAGGGCCCAGTATGAACCCTTGTGTAATACCTGGTGTTACTGGTAATTTGTGTCAGGTTTTATTGTAAACTTAAATGGCCTGAGAACAATTCGTAAAATTGATTTGACCCAGGCGAGTGAATTCAGCTTCAGTTTAAATTGAAAGTTTCAGGAAAAGGCGATGATGTGAAATCCTATCGACTGGTTTCTCGAATTCGAGAAACGCGGATTTTTTAATTGTTATTACCGAGACTGAGGTGTAAATTATGAAGCAAACTGGCCAGCTGAATCTCGCAAGACATGTTGCGAAATCCTTGTTCTGATGAACGGAAGAATATTTGAATCGAGGATTTATTATCAATGAATACATGACGTTTCATGAGCTAGTGAGGCACCCGGCAAGCAGATGCGGCGGTAGTTTAAGAGCCAATTTTCGTTACCTCATTTGTGTATGGGACAGACCTTTCCGACCCTCCATTCACTTAAAACATGTCTGAAGTGACTGTGTGAAGAGCAAACATAAGCATATGGCAGTAAAATGTTTAACGTTCTTGAAGATTTACGGTTAATCTTGTCCGGTCCAGCTGATGGTGATGGCTTCTGATTTTCGATTATGCACACAATACTAGAACAGCTAAAAGTAACGAATAACTTAACGGGACCCGTGCTAAGGTTTAGAATGACACGGGATACGTCAGTTCTCGTGGTGGAAACTGACGAGGAAGATGCAATAAATACGCTTGCTTATTCACTTTCAGTTACATATTGGTCTTCAGCATTTGTAAGGAAAATAGTACGCGTAAAATATGTGGTTATCGTCTGCAAGAATTTAGTAGGGTGTGCATTTAGTATCTTCGGTAGGTCAGTATGAAAAAGTTGGTTTCACGTTTTCATATATATATATATATATATATATATATATATATATATATATATATATATATATATATATATATATTGTGACATATATGCCCTGCGTCGCTGGACGTTGAAGAAGACCACGACCAACAGCAGTGACATAGAAGAAAGACGAAGCTGCAGGAATGGTAGTTGATGCTACGACAATTGTGGTCGCTTTCCAGAACATTTGCATAACTCGTCAGCCGTAGTGTTCTTAGGCTAACTTCTTGCCACGTGTCATCTTTGTGGAGGTGATCAAAGATCCCCTCTCGCACAGATTACGCCTTGCCCTGCTAAAAGCTAGATTTGGGCAGGGGTCACCACCTACGTGGGCTCACAACGACGTCAGCAACGGCCACTATGACTTCCCAGGCAGCCCCTCAGTAAAACGTCAAAGGTTCTTCTTCTTCTTCAAATCTTTCACACCTCTGCAAGGTAGGTGCTCCTCGATTCGGCAGGCGACGTGCAGTTCACACGCAAACACACTGAGACGAAGGCCGACGAACTTGCCGTAACAAAACGAACATTAACTTTATATAACAAGAACACGAAGCACAGGGTACAGAAAACTTATTTACTCGAGACAGAGAGGCGACACACTTCACAAAAGAGACTGAGCGAATAACTAACGGCAAAATGAGCGCATTGCTCTTTTTACGACTTCTCAGTCGGGGCCTGCCTGCTACGCTGTCTCCTCCGAGCGACAATCGAATTAGAACCAGAACCGTCAGGAACTGCGCGGCGCACTCTTAAATAGCCAGCGCCGAACCTTCTAGGCGCGGAGGAGGAACGGAAAACAGCTTAGCGCTGCCAAAGCTATGCCTTCCCCCCTGGCCTTCTGGAGAGGCCTCGAATATTCTCGAACATTGTCAGCACGCGCGGCCCTCCCACGCGAAGGGAGGAGGAGGGCCGGGACCATGCGGGGGAATGCGCGCTTGACTCCGCGCATGGCGACGAGGGCGAGGAGGCGCAGCGTGGTGGCCGAGATGACGTAATCGGTCGCGTCGCTTTCTCGTAGCTTGGAGAACATTCCATCGCCGTTTTCTGCGGCGCGCGCGCCGAAACATTAAAGAAAGGACCACCGCGGCTTACACGTCCCACCACAAGAGGATTGCTGGGCTTTGTTGCCCAGCCAAACCGAATGCATACTAAAGGCCGCGACCCTTCGTCTGCTGGCACAGGGTCCACATGCACACTCTCTGTTCACACTCGCTTCGCGGCATGCATGGCGTTCAAAGCCAGTCGCAGTTCCTGGCGCAAAACGTTGACGAGCACAAAGTTCAAAAGCACTTTTCTCGCGCACATTCACTGTACAGCATGCAAAACGTTCACAGCAAGTCCCAGATCCTGTAGTTCCGCACACATCACATGTGGTCAAGTCCGGCAAGTGGTGTTTGCAAGCTTCGCTTGCCACTCCATGCTCGTGAGCGCACACACTTTCAAGCACAGGCGAGCAGGACCGCTCACGCCCGCCGGCGCGACGCTGCTCAGGCTCAAGTGGGGAATTTGTTTAATCTCGACACTCGTTAGAGCTAGGGAGGGGCGCGGCATCATGCGGTTCGTGTAGGTCAGCAACAATGCAGCATGCTAAACACTCGCCTTCGAATGGAAGACTCGTAGCTTCACTGAGCGTCTCGGGTTCACGAGTGCTAGCGGCGGCCAATGCCGCGACTGTTGTGGTGCTGACTTTGATGTTCGCGACCGCTGCTGGGACTTCTGCCCTACAAACAGCATCTGTTGTGGTTAACGCATGATCTCTGATCTCGCCGATAGCATGGCTCGCAACCGCTGTCACTGAATCAACTGTGGCGCCCTGTTCTTGATAAGCGCTCACGCCCAGTGTCGCTGTTTCACCCGCATTTGCTGCATTTCGCGCGTCAGGATCAGTCTGTAAACACGCCGCAGCTTTACGTTCTTCGATTACCTCGTCTACAGCGAGTTTTAGTTCGCTCTTCTGCTGCCACGCGCCTTCCGGTGCACTTGACGGGACGCTGACGCCCTCGGTAATTTGATCGCACGCGGGCACTTCTATTGGGAAGACTACAGCCGATGTTTTGGCGTTGTTTACTTCGCAGGCCGGCAACGCACCGCGCAAGCCGACAGCATCGCTCGCTCCGGCGAAGGTTGTCTCCGCCGGCGTAGTGCTCGCGGCAGTGTCGGCCGGCAAGGCCGCTTCGTCACCTGACACGCTCCCTACAAGTACTGTTCGGGGCCGCTCTTTCGAAGGGTTCCTTTTTGTTTCTTCTACTTTACTTGGTTCAATTTGGAAACCACGAGGCATTCGTCTTCTTTCCAATAATTGGACCTCTGCTCGTACCTTTCGAGCTTCTGCCTCCGCTATCACTATTTTCTCAATTCTGCCTCCATCTTTGCGATTTCCAACTTAGCTACTATCTCAATTTTTCTGATTGCTGATTCAGTCTCTATTTTCGCCTCTGTCTCTCGACGCTTCACTACGTCCTTACTTTTGGTCTTTGCTACGCAATCCTTCCGTCTCAGTGAGGCTACGGGCACTCTTATGGACACTCTGGTCCATCCGGAAAACACTGACTTTCTTGTGCTCATGTTCCCTAATCTAACTAACTATACGTCAACACCACGCACCTCCCGCTCCTAATGCCTGAGCCACGCACACCAATGGACGCAAGAAATCCCGCTCACCTGAGCAACGGTTCCGCCTTTCTCGCAGCGTCGCTCCTCGCTGTGGGGCACTTCCGATCGTCGCTGCCTCTGACCGTCACCGCTGGGGGTCCCTGGGTCCTTGCACGCGTCGATGAAGTTCCTACCCCGAACGACCGGGAGATCTCAGCACCTCAGCAACGGTTGCTCCCTCCTTGCCGCGCCGCTCCTCTCTGGTGGGAACTCCTATTCGCCGCTGCCTCTGACCGTCTCCTTTTGGGGTCCCTAGGGTCTTGCACGCGGCGAAGCTCTTCCACCTTGAACGGCCGGCAGACTTCGGTGAGCGCCGAGAACGTTGCGACGGCTCGTGTAACGGGCTGGGCTTGCGGAGTGCTGCAGTTGCCGAATCGTACTGTCGACAGCGCCAGTAAACGTCACAAGTTCTTCTTGTCTCTTCTTCGAATTTTCCACACCTCTGCAGGGTAGGTGCTCCTCGATTCGGCAGGCGACGTGCAGTTCACACGCAAACCCACTGAGACGAAGGCCGACGAACTTGTCGTAACAAAACGAACATTAACTTTATATAACAAGAACACGAAGCACAGGGTACAGAAAAGTTATTTACACGAGACAGAGAGGCGACACACTTCACAAAAGAGACTGGGCGAATAACTAACGGCAAAACGAGCGCATGGCTCTTTTTACGACTTCTCAGTCGGGGCCTGCCTGCTACGCTGTCTCCTCCGAGCGACAATCGAATTAGAACCAGAACCGTCAGTAACTGCGCGGCGCGCTCTTAAATAGCCAGCGCCGAACCTTCTAGGCGCGGAGGAGGAACGGAAAACAGCTTAGCGCTGCCAAAGCTATGCCTTCCCCCCTGGCCTTCTGGAGAGGCCTCGAATTTTCTCGAGCATGGTCAGCACGCGCGGCCCTCCCGAGCGAAGCGAGGAGGGCCGGGACCATGCGGGGGAACGCACGCTTGACTCCTCGCATGGCGACTAGGGCGAGGAGGCGCAGCGCGGTGGCCGAGATGACGTAATCGGTCGCGTCGCTTTCTCGTAGCTTGGAGAACATTCCATCGCCGTTTTCTGCGGCGCGCGAAACGAGACATTAAAGGAAGGACCACCGCGGCCTTACACCCTCCCACCGCGGCAAGCCCGGCTCAGCCAGTCGTGCTCACGAACATTCACCCCCCTCCGATGTTTAAGGGCGAAGACAAGACAGACATTGACGATTGGCTGGTTGAGTACGAGCATTGCACCAAGAACAATCTCTGGGACGCTACCATTATGCCGGCCAACATCACTTTCTATTTGGCGGGAACAGCTCGCACGTGGTTCCGAAATCACGAACAAGAGCTGGTGACGTGGTAAGCAATAGCTTAAGGACTTGTTTGGAAAACCCATTGTTCGGGCGCTCGCAGCAAAAACAAATTTCTTCTCCCACCCATCCTCCACGGAGTCCCACCTTGCCTACATTCAAGACGTGCTTGCATTATGTCGCAAGCTCAGCAGCTCCATGACGGAAAATGACAAGGTAGGGCATATCCTCAAGGGTATCATGATGATGCTTTCAACATCCTGTTCGTCACGGATTGCTCCACCGTCGACTTGGTGCTTAAAGTCTATCGAAAATTCGACCAGGCTAAACAATGACGCCTCTTCCATCGCTTTGAATGCCTTCCAAACACGGCAGCTACATCTTCCTACGATGATCTGGCCCCTTTACAACAGCCTCCTCATTCCGCGAACATGACTCGAATCGTCCACAGCAAACTCGGGGCATTAGCTCCTAAACCATTCACGTCTCCGCTGTCCGACACCGTGGCCATGATACAGCCCGTAATTCGCCAGGAACTTGCCAATGTTTGCCTCTTCTCCAGCCCTGTGCCGCCCACGCCACCATCGCACCCTGTTACTGTAGTGTCTGCTACTACCGCCAGCCAGGCTTCCCCACGTAGCTAGCTTAGTCGCAATCCTGCAGAGTGGCGCACCTAGACGACAGGTCAATTTGCTTTATTTGCTGTAGAGCCGGCCACACTTCGATTTACTGCCGTAGCCTTACCTTCCTCCACCCTCGTGCTTATTACAATGCCGACCGTCGATACAAATATGGACCTCGACGCTTCCCTGCCCAACCAGAGGAGCCCCGCCCCGCCCATGATGGACCAGGACACTTTGTTACTCAACCGGACGAGCCTCGCAGCGAAACACCCCCCCCTGCCTATCGCTCTAGTCTATCTCCATTTCAACAGGCTTATCGATCCCGTTCACTGGTACCTCATCGCAGCCTCTCCCCATCATACGCCGGCGCCTACTCGGGAAACTAGCGCATGCAGCGCCCTGGGATGACGTTGTACTATCGACCCGGACTTCTAACTCGGTTCTTACCTCCGCACCCAGACGTAACTTGATTGATATTCTTGTGAACGGAGTCCCAGTTTCTGCCTTTATTCACACCGGTGCCCACATTTCTGTTCTCAGCTCCTCACTCCGCCGACACTTCAAGAAAATCCTCACACCCGCTACCTCAAAAACCGTTTGTGTTGCTGATGGCAACACAGCTACTGGGATTGGTATGCGTACTGTAATGATTAAAATTGCCGACCGCCACATCCCTGTGATATTTACAGACCTCATCAGTTTCCCTAAATACGTTTTATTAGGACTCGGCATTTTAACTGACACAGCTTCCCGTGGGCTCCATGCTCGCGGGCCTCGGCGCGCTGTCTACGGACGGTCTCCTCAGCGCCACCCGCCACGCTGCTGCATTGGCAGCACTCTGTCGCGGTTCTCGCCTGCTGCGGCGGTTGTCCCAATCGCCGTGGCGTCCTGCTGTCACCAGCAGTCCTTCCTCTGTCTCGCAGAGGCGCAGTACCAGGCTTCGCCTGGACACACCCTGGAGCGCTGTTGCACCGGAGCCTCCACACCGGACTGTCGACCTGCCGATGTTCCCCGGGCTGTTTGCTTGGTGCCGGCCAAGATGATATCCCCCCACCCCTCCCCACGTCCCATTGACCCTTCCCCCGGACACCAAGAGTGCCGCCGCGGCTTGAGGCCGGCATAACCCGTGTCCGGTATCCCCCCCCCCCCCCCAATAATATCCTAAAGACCCCAACAAATCAAACTCCACTCTCTGACTGTTCTTATGGACTGATTCATCTATAGCTGCCGCTCTGTCCTAACAACAAAGCTCCTGACTTCAACGCTCCGTCTCCGCTCCGCTACATTTACTCACCAACCCCCAGAAGCCGTCGTGTATGTGCTCACATCGCCTTTTCCCTCCGTTCCGGATGGCGACTACGTTTTTGTTCCATAACCGACGTGACTCTTAAGCGTGGCATCGCTCTCCCTCACAATATAGTGCATGCGGCGGATAACACTACTTGTAATCAGTCCTGATCTTCAGTTCTTTTGTGCAAGTTCTTCCTGAGGGCATTCAACTCGCCGATCTGGCCCCATTGCCTGAGTTTAATGTGGTTGCTCTTTTACCTGACCCTCTTGCTGGAGTACCGACATGACCTGCATCGTCCCCAATTGCGGAGGTCCGCATATCCGGAATGGTTGCTCGTGACTTGCGCCCTGATCGTGCTAAAACGCTTATGAGCGTTCTGAGTTCATACAGTGATATTTCTGATTCTGTGACTGACCATTGGGCCAAACGTCTCTCGTTACTCATCGCATCGATACCGGAGACGCCAGCCCAATTCACAGACAACCTTACCGAGTCGTTATTTCTGAACATCGCGTCATAAAAGATGAAGTAGACAAGGTATTGGCAAGAAACATAAATTCTTCTAGCAGCCCCCGAGCCTCTTCTGTCCTTCTTGTTAAAAAGAAGCAACGTACCTGGAGGTTCTGCGTTGATTACCGATGCCTCAACAAAATTACAAACAAGGACGTTTACCCGCTGATGGATGATGCCCTCGACTGCTTGCACGGTGCCAGCTATTTTAAGGCGAAAGATTCTTTCGTGGACAAAATGTGTCCCGCTTTTGCGGCGACTGTTGTGTGGCATTCCTTGGCGTGCGTTCAAGTGTGTGGTTGCAGATGACAGGGACACTAGACAAGATGAGACTAATCAGGCTTTGGCCTTTCACCACTTTAGTCACTAATGTCGCTCGTAATTTTTTTTCTTCGATTCATTTTCGTTCCGGTTATTGGCAGATCGCTGTCGACGAACGGGACCGAGAGAATACTGTCTTCGTCAGGCCTTCGTCAGGCCTGTACCAATTCAAGGTGGTGCATTTTGGCATGCGTAATGTTCCCGCAACATTCGAGTACATGATGGACTGTCTTTAGCGCGGTTTCAAGTTGACAACGTGCTTGTTATCTCGACATTATTATCGTATTTTCTTCGATCTTCGAGAGCCATCCCAATCGCCGTGATGCCATCTTGGCGTCTTCCGTAGAGCTCGCCTTCAGCCGAACTCGAAGAAGTGTAGCTTCGGTTGACGTGAACTCAAGGTGCTCGTTCACGTGGCCTACGCCCGTGGCGTTCAAACCGACCCAGACAAAATACGCATTGTAAATCCTTTTCCTACACCCCGCTGTACCAGTGATGTGCGTAGTTGTCTTTACATTTGTTCCTATTTTCGGCGGTTTGTCCCCAGCTTTGCGGAGGCGGCTCGTCCACTCACCAGTTTTCTCAAGAACGACGCTCCATTTTGCTGGAACCAAGAACAATCACAAGCCTTTTCTGCGCTCATTGAAGCCCTCACCAACCCGCCCATCCTGGCATACTTCAATTCCTCGGCACCAACGGTGGTCACGCCATTGGTACCACTCTTGCCGAACAGCAGATGGGTCGCATTCGCGTCATTGCTTATGCCAGTCGCCTCCTTTCTGCGGCTGAACGGAATTATTCGATCACAGAACGTGAGTGTTTAGTCCTCGCATGAGCCATTAAAAAATTTCGCCCTTACTAGTTTGGTCGGCCGTTCTCCGTCATCAACGACCACTACGCCTTATGCTGGCTTTCTATGCTGAGGGACCCTACTGGTCGCCTGGGGCGTTGGGCCCTCCGCCTTCAAGAATACACTTTCCTGTAGTCCACAAATCCGGCCGGCTGCACGCTGACGCCGCCTGCCTGTCCCACAACCCGGTAGATCCACCACCTGCGAGCGGGTGTGACGATGACACATGTGTGTTGGCCATCTCTGACCTTTTAAGCATTCGCCATCAGCAGCGCTTAGATCCCAAGCTTTTCAGCATTATCAATCGCCTCAGCACCGATCACATTGATGCTACCCTTGCTTTGTTTGTGCTCCACAACTACACCTTAACCGGCGGAACATGCGATCAGAAAGCGCCGAGTTTCTGCTCGTAGTTCCCGAACACCTGCGTGTCACCGTTCTTCCGCAGCTGCACGATGCGCCCACTGCGGACCATCTTGGCGTTTCTCGTACGCATGACATCGTTCGCCGCCGCTTCTTTTCGCCAGGCCTCTATCGCTCTGTTTGTCGTTACGTGGCTTCTTGTGACCGGTGTCAACGACGATCGAAGCCCTCAGTTACGCCTGCTGGATCCCTGCAGCAGATCGACATCCCAGTACACGCATTTTCCCGAG
Organism: Amblyomma maculatum; assembly: GCF_055883805.1. Lineage (NCBI taxonomy): Eukaryota > Metazoa > Arthropoda > Arachnida > Ixodida > Ixodidae > Amblyomma > Amblyomma maculatum. The sequence continues at coordinate 156,807,061 of NC_139353.1, read as the reverse complement.
TTGACCTTGATCTCCTCGGGCCCTTCCTACACTCTTCGTCTTGGAATAAACAGATTGCGGTGGCTACGAATATAATACGGGCTCCGTTGTCACCAGAGCGACACCGAGCAGATGTGCAACGGGTGTGGCGGCGTTTCTTCTCCACGACATCATCCTGCTCCATGGTGCTCCACGCCAGCTGCTCACTGACCGTGGCCGTTGCTTTCTTGCTGCAGTTGTTGACGAAATTCTTCAGTACTGCTCCATTAAGCGCTATTTCTCCACCGCTTGCCATGCACAAACGAACGGCGTCACCGAACGCCTCAACCCCACGCTCACGGACATGTCGTCAATGTATGTCTCGGATGATCACCGTGACTGGGATATTACTTAGCCGTTTGTAACGTTAGTATATAATTCCACCCGTCACGACACCATGGGCTACTCACCCTTCTATCTTCTATACACCCGCGACCCTCCCCTTGCGTTTGACAGCATACTACCTCCCACCGTTAAGGCCAGTTCCCATGTTCGGGACGCCATATATCGAGCTGGCGCTGCCCGTGTAATTGCTCGCCGCCGACTGGCTTCGTCCTAAAATTATCAAAAACGCCACTATGATTCTCGGCACCGGGATGTCCACTACTCTCCGGGCTCTCTCGTCTTGCTCTGGGCTCCCGCTCGTAAAGTTGGGCTGTGTGAGAAGCTCTGGCCACGCTACGTTGGACCCTACCGTGTTTTACTGCCAGTGACTCCTGTGACATACGAGATCCCCCCTGTGCATCCGTCGCAACAGTCCACTATGACACGCGCTGAGATTGTTCATGTCGCCCGAAGGCAGCCGTACTACACATGCAGTAATTCGACCTAGTGCGCACCGGGACTGTGGTTTTCGTCAGGGGGTAATGCGACATATATGCCCTGCGTCGCTTGACGTTGAAGAAGACAACGATCAGCAATAGTCACACAGAAGCAAGACGAAGCTGCAGCAACGGCAGTTGGTGCTAAGAGAAGGTTGGCTCATTCCAGAACATTCACACAAGTTGTCAGCCTTTGTGTTTTTAAGCTAATCTTCTTGCCCCATATATATATATATATATTATATATATCAGTTCAGTTCAGTCGTGTCCGACTCTTCGTGACCCTATGGACCATGTCACGACACGCTTTCCGGTCTCTCACCATCTTCCTAACATCACGTAACTTTATCTGCTGCGCCTCGAGGATGCCATTTAACCATCGCGTTCGCTGCCTACCCTTTCTCCAGCGACCCTTAACCTTTCCCAACATCAAATCGTTCTCCAGCGACTCCTCTCTTCTCATCAGATGACCAAAGTAGCTGCGCTTTAACTTTAGAACTTGACCCTTCAGCGAGCAGTCAGGATTTATGGTCAACTATATCAACTGATTTCATCTTCTGGCCGTGTAAGCAACTCTCAAGAGTCTCTGCCAGCACCACAATTCAAACGCGTGAATTCTTCGCCATACATCACAGCTCGAAAGACCATAGCACCAGTTATACGGATCTTGGTTGGCAGTGTAATGTCTCTGCTCTTTACTAGGCGGTCAAGGCTAGCCATGGTTCTCTTTCCCAGAAGCAGGCGTCTCCTAATTTCATGGCTGCAGTCTCCTTCCGGGGTAATCTTGGAGCCCAAGAAGAGAAAATCCGTCACAGCTTCCGCATCTTGTCCCTTGATGCTCCAGGAATTGATAGGGCAAGATGCCATGATCTTTGTCTTTTTAGTGTTCAGTTTAAGCCCAAACATCTCACTCTCTTCTTGTACGCGCATCAGAAGTGTCTTGAGTTCCACTTCACTTTCTGCCATTAAAGTGGTGTCATCCGCGTATCTAAGGTTGTTGATACGTTTTCCGGCAATCTTCACTCCAGCTGAAGAGTCATCCAGACCAGCCTTCCTCATGATGCACTCTGTATATAGGTTAAATAGGCAGGGCGATAGTATGCAGCCTTGACTCACTCCTTTCTCAATCGAAAACCAATCAGTAAGACCATGCCCAGTTCTGACTGTGGCCTCTTGCCCTTCATACAGGTTCCTGAAGTGACAGATTAGGTTAATTGGAACTCCCATCTCTTGGAGAGCTTGGTGCAATCTGCTGTGATCTACGCAAACGCTTTCGCATAATCAATAAAGCAGAAGTAGGTGGGTTTCTCGAACTCTCTTGCTTTTTCCATGATCCAGCGAAGGGTGGCAATCTGGTCTCTAGTTCCTCTGCCCTTGCGAAACCCAGCTTGCACGTCCGGAAGCTCCGGATCTGCATACTGCTGCAGCCTACCTTGGAGGATATATATATATATATATATATATATATATATATATATATATATATATATATATATATATATATATATATATATATATATTGATAAAAACTATAGTGGACGACGAAGCGGAGACAATCTGTGGCTAGTTGGCGTAGACAACAAAGTTGGTTGCCTGGAACCGTGCTCAGATTGCTGCTCGGACCACTCTCGGACATCGGCAGTGTTCTAGGCTCAGGGCGTTGCCTGGACGTTTGGCGCAATACCCGTTACAGTCTGGTGGAGGTGCTGGGTGGCGTTTTCCCACGTTTACACGCTTCTCGACGGATCTGACTCCGGTCCACCAGCGACTCTGTCGCCGCCTCCGCGGGCAGTCGCCTGAGGTTGGGCGCCTTTCCACCCCTACGAGGATCACGCAGCCGCCATTCTCGAGCCACCTTGACATGGCCACTGATCCCAGGCTCAGCTCCGATCCTTTGCCACCCACCGCGAACATCACCATCTTTTCACGGCGACGTATTCGAAGACGCTGAGGATGGGCTGGCGACCTTCGAGCGAGTGGCTCGGTACAACGGTTGGAGTGACGAGCAAAAGTTCAATAATGTTTACTTCGCCCTAGAAGCGTCTGCGCGTACTTGGTTCGAAAACCACGAGGGCGCCCTTACCACCTGGCAAGCATTTTGCCGTGGACTTCTGACCACCTTCCCCAACGCCGACCGCCACGAGAAAGCTGAAGCTGCACTTCATTTCAGAAACCAGCGGCCAAATGAAACTATGCGCATGTGCTGTGAACACATCACCCGTATTTTCCCGCGCGTAGACCCCAATATGAAAGAGGAGAAGAAGCTTCGCCACCGCATGCGTGGAGTTAAGCAGGAGCTGTTTGCGGGCTCGTTCGCAGTCTACCGCGTACCGTTGCTGAATTCCTCGCGGAGGCAACGACCATGGAAACGACGCTCCAACAACGGACCCGGCAGTACAACCGGGATGTCAGCAGCCTGGCCCCAGATGCTTTTTCGTCGTGCCATGGAGGCAGTGAGGACGCCTTACGTACGTGACCTCATTCGGTCGGTTGTTTGAGAGGAACTCCAACATTTCCGTCTGCCTCAGAGTGTGCCAGTGACATCACTGACCGAAGTCGTCAGATATGAAGTACGCCAGGCTGCTCATGAATTCCTGGTCACCAACGTACTTCAGCGCGTCGATGAAATGCCCATGCACACATCCGTTCTTCATTAGGCAGCTGCCTACGATCCTGTCGCTACCATGCCTCCACGGGTCGACGACAAACGAACGTACGATTCGTTGCACGTCAAGCAGCTGCCTGTGGTCCTATTGACCCGACACCGGTGGTTAGCCACATCAGTCCGTATGACACATCGGCTCAAGCTGTGGTGCCTGTCCCACGCCCTCGCAAGTCGGACGTGTGGCGTACGCGGGACCGCAGGCCAATCTGCTGCCACTGCGGGGAGGCCGGTCACCTTTACCGTGCCTGCCCGTATCGCCGAGCGGGACTTCGCACCTTCGGACCCGATTCGCACTGTCCACGTAACGGTGAACGGCCGCTCGACATTGAAGCTCATCTGTCGGCCCTTCAGAGGCCTGGGAGATACGGGCGCTATGACTCAGGATCGTCATCTCCGCTGCGGTACCGTTCCCCAAGCCCTCGCAGAGACGCAAGCAATACTGAGCGGGAAAACTAATTCCAGCGGTCTCCGGAGGCAAGGCCGCTGCTGTCGGAAAAGTAGAAGATCCTCCGCCGCCGATGCACCGATACGCTGATTTCTCAAAGGGGCAGGGTAGCGACAGCATCCGACGTGCTACTTCTGATTTGTGT